>NW_021636863.1:0-132917 GCF_004799145.2 Neltuma alba
TTGTTCGCTTAGAGGTTCTCGCTCAAAAATTTTTCCAAGCTATGCAGTAGTGCAAACTCGGGTCGTTCTCTTTTGGGAGCCTAAATTAGATGTCTAAGTTAGATTAATGCTATGCAGAGTAATGAAAAAAGGGGTTTTTGGTGTTTTTAACCATTAATGAAATGCCAAAACTAAATGCAATTAATGCAATCTAAGTTACTATGTTTTTGGATTTTTCTAAGATAGTGGTAATGAAGTGAAGTTAATGATATGAAATCTCTTGAATATTTTTGAAGCAATCATAGTTCAAAATATTTTGGGAGTAGAAATCACCAAGTTTTCTAAATGAAAACCTTAAAGAACTCTTTAAGTCTAGGATCTTAATCAATGTACCCATTTCATAAGATCCTATTAAGCTCACTTGGTGTGTGTATTAAGATTAATTAATGCACTTGGTTAAATGCAAGCCCAGATCAACTCAACAATCACACATTACCATGCAAGACAGAGAGTATCAAAAGAGTTGCATAGAAACATACATGTAACCACATGTATTGAAGCTCAAATTCAACACTAACTAATCCAATACACAAAATGATCATCCAGAATTGATTACAACCATAATCAAAATAGTTCAGCCCAAATTTACAAATCCTAGACCTAGAAATTCATAAAAAAGAACTAGAACTCATAGATGAAGCTAACTCCCCTTTGAAGCTCTTGGAACTCATGCTCCTTCCACCATATTCAAGAGTTGAGAAGCTTAGCTAGTCATAACTCTTGAACCAACTCCAACTAGATATTGTTCTTCAGCCATGGCAGCAGCAGATGGAAGAAATGGAAATGGGATTAGGGTTTTTGAGGTGAAATGAGAGAAGAGGATGAAAGATACGAAGGTGGTGGCTGAATGATGGTCATCTCCTGTCATCATACCCAAAATAGGGTTTCTAACCCGAAACTTACGTGCATGGGTCGGTTTTTGGGGATGGGTAGGTCAAAATTTCCCGAAATGGTCGGGTCTGAGATTTGCTGCTTCGAGAGGTTCGCCGCGGCGAAGAATAGGTTCGCCGCGGCGAAACATGGCAGAGACCTGTCTTCACGGATGGGTTTTCGCCGCGGCGAAGTGAGATGTTGGCCGCGGCGAACTTAGGCAGAGGATCTTCTCTTGCTTCTTTTGCCTTGAGTTCTTCAATTCTGGCCCAAATCTTTAGTGTCCTACAATAAAAAAGTAACAAATTGAAGTATCAATTGTCCTAGAAGTCAATTGAATCCAATTAACAACCAATTATGACAATTTAATCCTCAAAATGACACTAACTTAAAGTAAGAACCATAAATCTCAGTTAAGCACAATTTTCATTAAAAGGACCAGAAAGTATGACAAAATCATGGATAATGATATGAAAAGAAACTAATATTTTGAGCTCAATCAAATTCCCCCACACTTAGACCTTTGTACTCCTGAACAAAGCGTGAGAATAATTCAAAGTGACACTAGAACAAAGAGAAACACTACCATGCTTAAAGATGAAAGTAGAAGATTAGTAAGAAATTCTCACGGAGTTGACATCAGTAAACAAGGATATGCTAAGAAAATGAGCACAATGGAAAATTAACTTAAAAGATTGATTAAGAAAGATCCATCTCACGGATAAGTGTTTCACTCTTAACTCACTTGTCTTTAGGGTTATTTCACTCCAAGTCTACTCAATCCAATTTCTACCATAGGCTTGTAATAATTCTACCTCTCCACCATGGGAAACAACTTTGCAAATCAAGAGGACTTTTAGGGGTCAAAATTTGGAATGGAGGTCAGTCGGAATGAATGAAATGAGAATGAACATGAAAATGAAAATGAGTACGAAAATACAAATTATTAAGACAAAATTAGTCTAAATAAAAACTGGGAGAGAAGTTACTTATTTTTAATATTTATATCTCTTTTTTTTTTATGTGTTGCATGCATGTACTCAAGATGAAGGCTCAAAAGGGTTTGCAAAGGTAAAATGATTGGTTGTGTTTGGGAAATGCGGGTATGAAATCGAATGCCTCTATCATTTTTACAAAATTGATTCGCTAAGCTTCGATTAAGAATGAAAACAAGTTCTAGAGAAATATGAAATAAGCAGATTCACTCAATTCAATAACTTAAGGTCCAAAAATCCTTCCAACAAGGCTCAAATCTCAATTAGTCAATCTCAAAAGTTAACAACCACATAGTCATAATTTCAAAGCACATCATCATTTACTATCTGTCAAAAACATGAGAATAACTAGCCTAAGTTCATCCCTCATTTAAAAGCATGGAAAATTTTCTAAAAGCACTAGTACAATTTGAACTTTTCTACTAATTTAAAAAAAAATGCAGGAGTATGAAAATTCTAAGCCGGAAAATTTTTTGAAGACCAGCTGAGATTGCAAGGAATTTATTAAATTTTTTTTTTTAAAGGGTTCGCCGCGGCTAAACAAGGGGGTCGCCGCGGCGAAACATGGCCGAATGGCTTATTACTCGTGAAAGAGGAGGCTTCGCCGCGGCGAACTAGAAGTTGGCCGCGGCGAAACATGGCAGAAAGCGAAAATTCCTGTGCAATTTCAACTCTTCAGCAACTAAACTCAAAATATTCACAATTAAACCAATCTATCAGTTCAAAAACACCTCAAAATCATCTAATACATGGATGCACGAGAAGCATTTGCTAAAATCCACAATATAGACCTCCCCCACACTTAAACACAACATTGTCCTCAATTTGTGAACAAGGGGATTAGGGACAGCAAATATGAGCAAGGAGGCGCAGAGGTGAAAATAGAACAAAGATTAAAGCAAACTAATCAGAAATCATCCAAGTGAACAAGCGTAAAAACCAATGAGGCACATAAAGTGTAAGAAACAATCCAGCCTCAAACAACACATGAAACAAAAGAACTAATGAAAACAACAGAAAACCACAAAAACAGAAAACTAAGACAGATGCTCAGGGTCAGCTGCTCCAGATCCTGACGGTCCTGCACCCGATGTGCCGGCTCCGTCCATACCCATATGGTGCTGTGGCTCCTCCTCCTCAGCCGGTAAAGCGAAGTTCAAACGATCCGCAAGCAAAGCATCAAAACGGCGGCGGTAGCGACGTTCTCGCTCATAGAGGGCATCACGGTCCTTCTGCCGCTTTATCTCCTGAATGAGTGTAACGCGAATCTGATGAACTTCCTCAGACAGCTCGTCAATATCATCGGCAAGCGTGTCTAAGGTGATGGGCTGGGGGGGTTCGGGAACATCAGGGCCCTCCTCGGCTGGATCAGTGGCGGCCTGGCCTGCACTAACATCGTATACGGGGTGGACAGGTGGGTGGGGTGCAATGGTGGGTAGTTTAAGACGCTCAAACCGGAATAGAGGTGCAGGCTCGAAGTAGCTGTCATCATCAAATGAAGGAACTCCGCACTTGCGGAAAAGGTCAGAAACAAGATGGGGAAAGATGATGCTATTGGTGACTTTTTGGTATTGACGGAATAATGGAGGGCGGATTGAATGATTTCAGCTACATCAAAGGATTTGCCGGTCATGAGGAGAAAAACAATAAGAGCTTGGCGTTTGGGGAGGTTCTGGAGGTGGGAAGTAGGTAGGATGTTATTGCAGACTAAGTGTAGCCACGGCTTTGCCTAGGCCGAAAATCAGAACGTTTTAGGTACAGTTCAGCAGTGCGGGGACGATGCCAAGTGGCACCATCCCGGCATAGGGTCTGGAGGATCTCATCATAAGGATAATTATCACGATAATGGAGTACTGAGAATTACGGACTACAGGAAGCCGGTAGTGGTCTCTTATGTTATAAATAGTGAAAGTGTAGTTCACATGCTTGCCCCGGAAAGGAATGGATAGCATACCATGAAGGCGGGCGTAGGTGTAGAAATGGCGGACAAAGACATCATTACCATTAGCTCGTGGGCGAGCCAATTCAAGCATTTGGGATTCCTGAAGTCTTTTGACAAAGGGATGGTCGGATGGTTCAAGGGGAAAGGCTCTCTCCCTAAGGAGGGGGCGCTTGTCCACTACCCTATAGATGGCATCATAGGTTATGGGTCCCTCAGAGTCAGACTCAGACTCAGACACGGGTAAAGGTTCAGGGTTTTTGGTGCGAGGCATATCCTGAAGCAACAAACAGAAAGAACACTAATCACAACAAAAACACCTACAACCTAAAGAACCCAGAAATGACTAAAATTACGACCTAACAGTGGCAAATGGTTAGTTAATGATTCATAGGTTTTCAGGTGACTAAAAATTTTCAAAATTAAGCAAATAGATTAATTAAAAAGACAATGCACTATGAATCATTAGATAACCTATAGGCTACGCAACTACACTAACCACAAACTAATCCAAAAGCAAAAACCAGAACAAATAAACTAATAAACCACTAAATTATACTAAACTAAAGGAAAGAACAAGGGAGGAGGAAGAACATACCAAGAAGGGGGAGAAGGTGCGCACGGCGGCTGAGAGGAACACACACACACGACGCCGAACACAAAGGGAAGCAGAGAAAAATGCAAACGCGAGGCGGTGACGCAGAGCGAGCTTGGAAAATAAGAAGAGCAGGGGGGTGGTGCGACGGTTTCGAAGGAGAAGAAGGGCAGGGGGAAGGGAGAGGAGAAGAGACGGCCGACTGGTTTAAGAGGAGGGGGCGAGCGACGGTTTAAGAAATTAGAGGGGAATGAAAGGGGTTTAATTGAGTGGGGATGGGAAAAGACCAAAAGGGGTTCAGGTGAAGGGGGCTGGGCGACTCAAATAGGGGGCAGAAAGGGAAAAACACGCGGAAAACCAGCAAAAATGAAACGCCTCAACGCAGAAACGGCACGTTCGCCGCGGCGAACTATGCCTGAGAAGAAACGCAACAGAAGAAAGACGTTTCGCCGCGGCCAAACATAAGTTCACCACGGCGAAACAATCCCGAGAGGAAAAGCGAGTTTTGCCGCGGCGAAACACCACAGAATGCACAGAGTAAAACAAAACAAAAAAACTTAAACCCAGATAAACACAACAACCAACAACAGACAAGGCTGGATATTTCAAAAACTTTAAAATGCCTCAAAAGAGATCAAGAGGTGTTCAACAAATCCATGAATAGGAAGTATACCACAGATAAAATTCCTCAATCAAATTGAATCATATAATTCACTTAAAACACCAATTCATCAGGCATGAAACAAGATAGGAGAGAGATCAAAAACTACCAGGGGAGTCTTATTGAAATTAGCTATAACTACTCTACTTTCCTACTGAAGAGAGTTTCTCCCCCACACTCATTCAACATACAACGCATGCAACATAACAAGATTAACAATTAAGCAAAAGCATGTAAATGAGTGAAGGAAAGAAACTACCAGGGAGCTAAGGGGGTTTCTGGTTCTCATGGTAGAGCTTCAACTGATGGCCATTAACTTTAAAGTTTCTCCAGTTTTCTCATCGAGAAGCTCCACCATTCCAAAATTATGCACCTTTGTGACTGTGTAAGGCCCATCCCAGCGGGTGTTGAACTTTCCTTGCTTAAATTTGAATCTGGCCTTAAACATCAGCACTTTGTCTCCCACCTTGAAGTTCTTCCGTAGGAGACCCTTATCATGCACCAATTTTGTCTTCTCCTTGTAAAGTCTAGCGCTCTCATAAGCCTCCAATCTCAGTTCCTCAAGTTCTTGCAGTTGCAACTTCCTCTCCACCCCAGAAGATTGCAAATCCATGTTGCATTGTTTAACTGCCCAATATGCCTTATGCTCCAACTCTACTGGTAGATGGCATGCTTTGCCAAAGACTAAACGATAAGGAGACATTCCAATTGGCGACTTATAGGCAGTTCTGTAGGCCCACAATGCTTCCTCTAATCTTAGGCTCCAATCTTTCTTGGATGGTTTGACTATCTTCTCCAGCACTTGTTTCACTTCTCGATTGGACACTTCAGCTTGGCCATTGGTTTGGGGGTGATATGCAGTGGAGACTTTGTGGGTGACACCAAATTTAGAAAACAAGTTATCTACCACTTTATTACAAAAATGGGTACCTCTATCACTAACCACAGCCCTTGGAATCCCAAACCTACAGAAAATGTTGGACTTAAGAAACTTAGAAACCGCTTGGGCATCATCTTTTCTAGTGGGTACAGCCTCTATCCATTTGGAAACATAATCAACAGCCAGAAGAATGTATATAAAACCAAAGGACGAAGGAAAGGGGCCCATGAAATCAATCCCCCAAACATAAAAAATTTCGCAAAACAGTAAAGGTTGTTGAGGCATTTCATGTCTTTTACCTAACCCCCAAAACATTGACATTTGTCACAGGACCGACAAAAATCATAAGAATCTTTAAAAAGGGTTGGCCAGTAAAAACCAGAATCTAGAATTTTCCTAGATGTTCTCCTTGCACTGAAATGACCACCACAAACCATTGAATGGCAAGCTGTAATGACAGACTCAAACTCTTCACTAGGCACACACTTTCTTATAACTTGGTCACTACATATCCGCCATAAGTGAGGGGCATCCCAGATGTAGTGCCTCGATTCGCTTTGAAGTTTTTGTGCCTGAAATTTAGACATGAAAGGAGGGGTGAGTCCGGTTATAAGATAATTAACAATATGCGCATACCAAGGCTCTTTAACAGCTAGAGCACATAATACTGAATCAGGAAAGGAATCACAGGTGAGTTCAGAAGAGTCTACTCCCCGTGTATCATCAGGTAGCCTACTTAAGTGATCGGCTACATGGTTCTCAGCCCCGGCTCTATCCTTGATTTCAATGTCAAATTCCTGAAGAAGTAATGTCCACCTAATCAATCGTGGCTTCGATTGTGGTTTCTTAAGAAGATAGCGAGCAGCTGCATGATCAGTAAAAACAGTAACATGAGAATTTAACAAGTAAGGTCTAAACTTCTCTAAAGCGAAAACAACTGCAAATAGCTCTTTTTCTGTTGTGGTATAGTTGACTTGAGCTGCATCCAATGTTTTCGAAGCATAGGCAATGACTCTTGAGAGCTTCTCCTCCCTCTGGCCTAACATAGCTCCTACAGCAAAATTAGAAGCGTCACATGAAATTTCAAAGGGCATGGTCCAGTTGGGTGCAACAAGAATAGGAGGAGAAATGAGTTTAGATTTCAATTCACCAAAGGCAACTTTACAAGAATCATCGAAATCAAATTTCACATCTTTTTGTAAAAGCTTTGAGAGAGGTAAAGCAATCTTGCTAAAATATTTTATAAACTGCCTATAGAATCCCGCATGACCCAAAAACGATCTAATATCTTTAACACAGGCGGGATAAGGTAAAGAAGATATAACCTCAATCTTAGCTTTATCAACTTCAATTCCCTTTTTAGAAATCAAATGTCCTAGAACTATCCCCTCATTGACCATAAAATGGCACTTTTTAAAGTTCAAAATCAAATTCTTTTCAATGCATCTTTTCAAAACCTTTTCAAGACTAGCAAGACAATCATCAAAAGAACCACCATAAACAGTAAAATCATTCATAAAGACTTCCATACATTCTTCTAAAAATTCACAAAATATAGCCATCACACAACGTTGGAAAGTCCCTAGAGCATTACATAACCCAAAAGGCATCCTACGATAGGCGAAGGTACCAAAAGGGCATGTGAAAGTGGTCTTATCTTGGTCCTCCGGTGCAATAGGTACTTGAAAGTACCCAGAGAAACCATCTAGAAAACAGTAATGAGATTTGCCTGCAAGTCTCTCAAGCATCTGGTCTATGAAAGGAAGAGGGAAATGATCTTTTCGTGTGGCATCATTGAGTTTTCTATAATCTATGCACACACGCCAGGAATTCTGCACTCTTGTAGGAATAAGCTCATCCCTATCATTTCTAATAACAGTAACCCCACTCTTTTTAGGCACTACATGTATTGGACTAACCCACTCACTATCAGATATTGGATGGATGATCCCAGCACTTAGAAGTTTGGTAATTTCCTTCTTAACCACATCAAGAATCAGGGGGTTTAGTCTTCTCTGGGGTTGTCTCACTGATTTTGAACCTTCACTAAGCAAGATTCTATGTGTGCAAATGGCTGGACTAATTCCAGGAATGTCTGCTAAAGTCCACCCAATAGCCCTCTTATGCTCTCTCAAAACAGTAAGGAGTCTTTCTTCCTCAACCTTAGACAGGGAGTTAGCTATAATGACCGGTAATCGCTCATCAGACTCTAGAAAAGCATTTTTCACAGTAGGGGGCAGGGGTTTCAACTCAAGAGTAGGTGGTTGCACAATAGATGGGATCAAATTATGAAGTTCAAGAGAGAAAAGATTACTCCCCTTTCCTTCAATCAGTGAGAGCTCCTCAACCTTGCAGATAGCTTCCTCTCCAAGCGTTGAACCAACTTGTAGTTGATCTACAGCAACTGCCTTAGAGGGGATCTCCTCCATGATTTCGTCCTCCATATCTGAAATAGCAACAGAAAACCTTTCCCCAAGGGAATTATCGCTGACAATAGAGGGATCAAAGTCTAATTTTAAGTCAAGGGAGGAAATAGAAAATGCATGTGGGAGGGAGAGCATACAATTAAACATAGTGCAATCAAGGCATGTATCTTTATCACCACATGAGCAAGAAGAAGGTGTAGAGTAAAGGGATGAAAGAGAAGAAATAGTGTCATCCTCATCATCAGAATTAACTGAATAAAGTTCAGAACTAGAGGAATCATCTAGCAATTCAAACTTAGAACAGACATCATCAACAGCAACATCAATCATATTTACACCCAAGAGAGAATAGTCTTCATAAGGATGCCTTATTGCTTCATACATGTTAAAACAAACCTTATGATCTCCTACTTCCATAGTGATGGTACCCTCTTTCATACTAATCATAGTGTTAGCAGTCCTCAAGAAGGGTCTACCAAGAATCAGTGTGGTGTCATGGACAAGCTCAGAGGACATGTCAAGTACATAAAAATCAGCAGGAAAGACCAAATCCTTAACCTGAACCAAAGTATCCTCTATGATGCCTTCCGGGTACCTAATACTTCTATCAGCCAACTGGAGTACTACAGTGGTAGACTTAAGCGTCTTGACTCCTAGTGAAGTATATACAGACTTAGGCATCACATTAATAGCTGCTCCTAGATCTAGTAAGGCTCCCCTTATAGAAACTTTTCCTATTGTGCAAGGGATGGTGAAGGATCCAGGGTCTTGGCATTTCACAGGGATTTGAGGTTTAAACAGGGCAGACACATTGGAGCTCACTTGGACTCTTTCATTTGGTCTAAACTTTCTCTTATGGGTACATAGGTCTTTAAGGTATTTAGCATAAGTAGGCACTCTCTTAACAAGATCAAGCAAAGGAATATTAACTTCCACTCTACTAAACAAATCAATAACATCTTTTTCAAACTTAGTTTCAGTCTTTCTTTTGCTTATCAAGTATGAATTAGGAAAAGGAAGGTCTTTGAGATTTACCTCTTTATCATTCAGCTTACCAGCTCCATGCTTAGATGGCCCATCATGCTCCTTTGATGCTGCTTCCTCATAATTGCTCTCAGATTTTTCTCCTTTGTTACTTAGAAGAGTTGACTTCTTTTCATCTAGCAATTCTCTCTCTTTTGCACTCTCAGAATTCTTAACTCTTGAATGTTTAGGAAGAGGCTTATCACACTCAATCTCCTCATCAACTGATTCCTCTTCCTCTTCACTGAATCTTACTTGCCTCCCACTTCGCAGCGCGATTGCATTCAAACCCTTTGGGTTTATGACAGTATTGGAAGGAATGGTGCCACTGCTTCTAGCTTGTTGCTCACTCATGTTGTTGGATAACTGAGTTACATAGGAGTTTATGTTCTCAGATTTTGTAGGGAATTGAAAGACGACGCGCAGCGGAAAAATTTTAAAACTTTCAATCCCTTTTGGATCTACCGATCGCGTTTAAGTCAGGTAGTAAGAAGCATTACCTTTAGGCGTTCGATTCCCTGGTGACTTGATGATTCGACCGTTCAGGATGCTTCTGCTCGCCTCCTGTGTCGTTCGAAGTCGACAACTCCGGTCGGCTTCCTCTACCGGTATCCACACGAGTAGCCCTCAACCTCGAATGGCGTGCTAGCGCCTATGTCCGTCTAGGGTTTTAGGAATCCGTCCTCTCTCCTCTCTTTGCCGTCTCTTAGGTGTTGGTTCTCTCTCGCTTAAACCCTAGCTCCTCATATCAAATATATAGGATGCTATATAGGTTTAATTAATAATATTTAATTTCGAAATTAACTCTAAATTAATTCCGAAATTAATACAATATCAAATATTGCCTAATCAGATAAGAGAACAATTAAATAAATATAGTTTAAATTAAATCCGTTTCACAGATTTAATTCACTTATTTATTTAATAAAGAGATGACGGAATTTATATATATTTAATTTATCCTTATAAATTAATATCTCTTATATATATATATATATACGAATTTATATATATATATATATACACGTCCACCCTATTTATTCATTGAATCTAGACATATCTTAGATTCAACGAATCTGGACATCATAACTCGTGTTGGGCTATTTTGTGTGCGACCCTGTAGGCCCATATGAAGTTGGCAGTGGGCCATTAACTATAATGACTCACAAGTCGTAAGCGGTCTCTAGCAAGACATCACGACTACCCAAAACATATGAGGATCATTGAACGATGCAGCCTTTCATACAACCATATCACGTCCCTTTTGTCACACGACATTTTGGTCATGGATGAGGCACGGAGAACGTCATCCTCCTATTCATGACCGTTACTTTCTCGATCCCTGAGTAGTCCGAGTATAGAAATGGAACTACCTTTCCATTATAGTATGGCCATACATTTCTCAGACTCACTCATCGAGGGGCCCAGTAATGTCTCTCTACAAATGTGAGGGACAAATTCCATCTTGACCATTCACATTCCTCCGCATGAAAAACCACTAAGCCTGAACACAGTCTTTATGATCACTCGGTCAAAAGTGACTTTTGACTAGGTCAAAGCTCAGCGTTTCTCATGTAGGAATCCATGATGATCTCAGGTCAAAGGGCAGAGTGACGTGGTTTGTATATGAGAGAAGCTTATGACTTAACCCATGCAGCTCTCTCATAGCGGGTCGGTCCAACACCTTGTACTCTTACATGTGCCTATGACTTTAATTTATATCTCTATATATCTTTAAAGTCATACTGGTCTTATTTCATCTTTGCTCCCACATAGATGACCGACCAGGGACATTTAGGATAAACCATGAGTTATCCAAGGATAGTTACCACAGAAAACATGCAAATAATATGATAACGTAATTGATAAATTCATAAATTAACAATGTTCAAAACATAATGATTGACCCCTAGGGCACAATTTCCAACAGATTTAGTCTCCCATTGCTCCATTCTCTTTTCCAAAGCACTAAATCTAGCATCATTCTTGGATGAATCTTGTTGAATTAGTGAAGCTAAGGAGTTGAACTGAGTAGCGTTGGCAGCCCTTTCTTCCTTCATTAAAGCCATCATATTTTGTACGAGTTGATTTGTTTCATCCTTAGGTGGGACCGCAAGGGCTTGAGACTGGTTTTGGAACTGGTTTGAAGATGGACCAGCTCCTCCACTCTTTTGAAATCTATTTGGAGGTCTACTATCATCATTCCTCCAGCCTAATCGAGGGTTTGATTTCCATCCCTCATTGTAAGTGTTAGAGTAAGGGTCCCATTTTTGATTTGGGCGGCCTGGGAAGACTGCAGACACTTCCTCATAACGGCCCGGACAAACGCTAGATATATGCATTACTGATCCACATGTGTCACAACTAGGTGCTGTAATGTCCATAGGAGTGGATGGGCGATGCACACTCATATTCTTCAATTCAGCAGTAATCAAAGACAATTGAGATGTCACTTGGCTTCCCAAAGAATCTACCTTTGATTCCAAAGCGTCCATTCTTCTGTTGTGCACCGAAGCAGCTCCCATTTCATGTACTCCTTTAGTATCTCTCACCCCATGTTGTTGATGATTCAGGGCCATCTTCTTTATCAAATCCTAAGCCTCCTCAGCAGTGGAGTCTATCAAAGATCCTCCCGATGCAGCATCCAACATACCCTTCTCTTGGTTCTTCAACCCATCATAGAAGTACTGCACCAGTTGCTCATCCGGAATTTGGTGATGTGGGCATCTTGAAAGTAGGTCCTGAAATCTATTCCAGTAATCGTAGAGGGATTCATCGTAGTCTTGCTTGGCAGAATAAATCTCCTTCCTCATTGATGAAGTACGAGAAGCCGGAAAGTATTTCTCCAAAAATGCCTTCCTTAAGTTCCCCCAGCTATGGTATGCATCAGCTACATGTCTTGGAAGGCTCATGTACCATTCCCTAGCCTTGCCTTCCAAGGATAGATGAAAAACCTTCCATAGCACTTGGTCCAACGTTGCTCCCACAGGCTTCATACTCTGACAATTCATGGAAAGAGATTGCAAATGGAGGTATGGGTCTTCTCCTGTCAAGCCATGAAATTTAGGAAGAGAGTTAATCAATAAACCTTTAATCTCAAAGTTAACTTCAAAATTTGGACATGTAGCAGTAAATGGGTCAAAATTAACATCAGATGTGGTGGCTTCCCTAATTGTTCTTCTTCTAGGGTTCCCATTATTTTCTCCCACTCTCTCTTGTTCACCATTTCCTCCATTGCCTCCATTCCTTACTTGGTTGGCATTGGGGTTAGGATGAGGTTGGTTTTGTGGTAAATCAGCCATTATCTCTTGGTCAGTAGGTTCACTCTCACTACTGGATAGGCTAGATTCCACTGAAATATTCTCTTGCTCAATCACCAACTCACTTGTCCCTCCGACTCTTTTCTCTCTTCTTATCTCTGTGAGTCTTCTCTCAATCTCCGGGTTATAGGGCACAAGCTTGGTTTTTCGTGGCATGCAAAATAAGTATCACAAGAGAAAAAGTAACAAAATTGACTTGCATCACACAAAGTCAAATAAAAGTATGCAATGTGATGGATGCAAGTGTATGGTGTGAGTATGAAAGTATATGGATGAGTATGAGTATGTATGGATGAGTATGAGTATGTATGGGTGGGGTGTGAGTATGTATGCACAGATAAAGAAGCAAAATGTAAGTTTTAAAAACTTCCAGAGATGTTGGCCGTGGCGAAAACAGGGGTTGGCCGCGGCGAAAGTGTCCCGAGAGAAATCCTTCGGTTTTTCAAATATTTGGCCGCGGCGAAAGAACAGGTTGGCCACGGCGAATGTGTCCCGAGAGGATTCCCTCAGAAATTCAAAAGGTTGGCCGCGGCGAAAGTTGACAGAGTGCTTATCAGACACTGGACTTCACTGATGCAACGTGGGAGATGCTGAAAATCAAGAAAATCAGTATATTTGTTTGTATTTCCAAAAATTTTGATGCTATGCAAGATGAAAACCTATACTATGAACAAATATGCAACTAAACTACCCTAAATGCTACCCACAAAGATCAAAACTTCAATCAACAATTAAATAGCACAAGCTAACCTAGAGAACCAATTTCTTGGCTCCCCGGCAACGGCGCCACTTGAAAGAGAGCCTTTTCTTATCGTTCGCTTAGAGGTTCTCACTCAAAAAATTTTCCAAGCTATGCAGTAGTGCAAACTCGGGTCGTTCTCTTTTGGGAGCCTAAATTAGATGTCTAAGTTAGATTAATGCTATGCAGAGTAATGAAAAAGGGGTTTTTGGTGTTTTCAACCATTAATGAAATGCCAAAACTAAATGCAATTAATGCTAATCTAAGTTACTGTTTTTGGATTTTTCTAAGATAGTGGTAATGAAGTGAAGTTAATGATATGAAATCTCTTGAATACAGTTTTGAAGCAATCATGGTTCAAAATAATTTTGGGAGTAGAAATCACCAAGTCTTCTAAATGAAAACCTTAAAGAACTCTTTAAGTCTAGGATCTTAATCAATGTCACCCATTTCATAAGATCCTATTAAGCTCACTTGGTGTGCGTATTAAGATTAATTAATGCACTTGGTTAAATGCAAGCCCAGATCAACTCAACAATCACACATTACCATGCAAGACAGAGAGTATCAAAAGAGATGCATAGAAACATATATGTAACCACATATATTGAAGCTCAAATTCAACATTAACTAATCCAATACACAAAATGATCATCCAGAATTGATTACAACCATAATCAAAATAGTTCAGCTCAAATTTACAAATCCTAGACCTAGAAATTCATAAATAAAGAACTAGAACTCATAGATGAAGCTAACTCCCCTTTGAAGCTCTTGGAACTCATGCTCCTTCCACCATATTCAAGAGTTGAGAAGCTTAGCTAGTCATAACTCTTGAACCAACTCCAACTAGATATTATTCTTCAGCCATGGCAGCAGCAGATGGAAGAAATGGAAATGGGATTAGGGTTTCTGAGGTGAAATGAGAGAAGAGGATGAAAGATACGAAGGTGGTGGCTGAATGATGGTCATCTCCTGTCATCATACCCAAAATAGGGTTTCTAACCCGAAACTTACGTGCATGGGTCGGTTTTTAGGGATAGGTAGGTCAAAATTTCCCGAAATGGTCGGGTCTGAGATTTGCTGCTTCGAGAGGTTCACCGCGGTGAAGAATAGGTTCGCCGCGGCGAAACATGGCAGAGACCTGTCTTTACGGATGGGTTTTCGCCGCGGCGAAGTGAGATGTTGGCCGCGGCGAACTTAGGCAGAGGATCTTCACTTGCTTCTTTTGCCTTGAGTTCTTCAATTCTGGCCCCAAATCTTTAGTGTCCTACAATAAAAAAGTAACAAATTGAAGTATCAATTGTCCTAGAAGTCAATTGAATCCAATTAACAACCAATTATGACAATTTAATCCTCAAAATGACACTAACTTAAAGTAAGAACCATAAATCTCAGTTAAGCACAATTTTCATTAAAAAGGACCAGAAAGTATGACAAAATCATGGATAATGATATGAAAAGAAACTAATATTTTGAGCTCAATCAGATAGGTATTGCATGAAATGGTCTTGATGATTTATGGTTGATATTGAGTTGTGATATGGTTTAAAGTATTGGAAATGATTGTTAGATAGTGATTAAACTTGGTTATTTGAAAGATATCACTTTGTGTTTAAAAAGGAGGTATTTGGCAAAGTGATGATAGATACCCCAAGGTTTGATTTTTTTTAATGCTTCCAATGGATTTAAAAGGCAATTTTGTGTGGGGATATAAGGAGAACATGTGTTTGGAAGCATTAAAATTGAAAATAGAATTTTAAACCCTAAGGTAACCTATTCAACCAAGAGGAGAAGTGATAGGAGGAATTGGATTTTGATGAATCTAAGTTCAAAAATGGATTCTACATAGAAAATTATGTAGGAAACACCTATGAAAGTTATAGAAATATTGATGATACTAAAAACCTAAATTAATGGAAAAAGGGGTAGGGTTTTAGAAAGAATTATGTAATTAATGATATAATTGACTTGGGAAAGCATTATTCTTGTTGTTTGATTGGTTATTTTTAGTGAGCAATTGAAGACTCAAGGATTTAGAGGAGGCCATGTGATTGAGCTTAAAGAGGAAGTATGGAATTTACAATTTTAATGTTAACTTGCTTGGTTGTTATATAATGTTATTCTTTGAATATATGCCATGTTATATTTGAACTTGTTGGTGATAATGATATGTTGATTGATTATATTGTATGCCTTGGTAAAATGCATTAACATGTTGGTTTTGGGTGGTATCAATTATTCTTGCATAGCATAGAAACAAGTGAATGAATATAACTTTGATTGTAATATACTTTGCTTGTTTAACATTATTGTTATAATCCCTTAGCTACTGAAATTTCTATGAAATCTCATTCCTCTCTATGTTTCAATAACACCAATAGGGCAAGCAAGTGTGTGGCTAAGGGCAAGGAGGTGGTCTCACATGAAAATTGTGAGAAGAAGAAGAAAATGGATCGAAAACGTACCGGGTCGGATCTCAGGTCGGGTCAGTCGGATCTTCTTAGCTCACGCTTAAGCTAGACTATAAAAGTCTAAGCTTTTAAGTGCACAGCAGAGCACCTCTTTGCAAGAAAGAAATAAGAGAGAGAGAGAGAGAGTAAGAAAGCTCAACTACTGGAGTGATTTGAACTGATGGGGGGAAGCCTTTATTTATAGCTTTTGTCAGGGGTATTTTGGGTAGCCAAAAATATCCACTGAGCCCATCAGATAAAATCTAAGATAGGATATATAAATATATCCTTATCTCATAATATCATGATATTTGAATTCAAATCCAGAATCAATTACAATTAATTCTAAATATATATACTTAATATATATTTAATCTACACAATATAAATTAATTAATTTACTATAAACTAATCAAATTTATATCGTAACCGATTGGATATGATTCAGGGTGTTTGACTAAGTCAAACATATCACAATATCGCCTGGATATTTGACTGGTATATTCTCTTTATACCCAGTCAAATAATCCGACCCATCAAGGGCGGATCCAAGCCCAAAATCCAACATCTTCCACTCGTACTTGATGAGCTGCCCATTGTGCGATAGCTAAATCTTTCATTGCTTCATACTAGGTGTCTGCTATGACCGCATAGGCATGACATCATCGATTCGGGCACTTGTGCACTAGGAATCCTTTATGCAAGACTAGCACACAAGAACACCCTTGGTGTACCTGCAAATTGTATGTTTGTTGCCTCGAATGCCCTAGTTTTATCCATACACTTTACTTATGGCATATCTAATCCCTCTCGAGTTATTGTGTTTACTTAAATTGCCTTCCTATACATATGGCATCTACACTTGCTTAGTTGTTCTGTTCAATCTGCAAGGGATATGTCACAGACACCAACGTAGATGTGTATTTCAGGATAAATCTTCCTTTTGACTATTCATCATTTAGATTTGGCATAGTTGCTTTCCCAGTCTTGACCTGTTAGATCGCATTATTCTTGACCATGGGGTTTAGGCTAGAGTAGCTATCACCAAACCAAAACCTTGTGATGCTGTCTAAGTCTTAAGGGCATTATGAAAGGTTTATTTCCTTTCTGGGGCTCACACCGTAATGAATGAGGGTCTTCCATCTACGTCCCATGTTACAGATTTGAGTGAGTTCATGCAGTATGAATTGCATGCCACGGTGCTCAATCCACCAAGTGAGGTATGTCGCTTTGGTTTTAATAGCACCGTATAGACTTAAGTTCCAAATGCACTCCAACATTTGAACTAGGAGCTCTTTCATCACAACTATTTATGACATCTTACTAGTGAAGAATTCCTTGTTTGGTTACAGGTCTCATGGATGACACATTATCCATGATTCGACCCAGACTTTTATGTGTCTTATCTCAGTCTAGCTGAGGTGACATTTCTGCAGTGATTCTTCTCTACCATCTCATGGTGATCATCTGCTGTCAAACCTTCTATGTCCCATGAGAACATAGCGAGGTGGTTGCTCGTGTGAGTGAGCCAACCTTGTGACCTGTACGACATATTTGTATTGCATACCTCGTGCCTATGCATGTATAAATACACAAATGTATATACAAGAAAATTTTCTTTAAACTAGATAAAATGCATTGAATTACTATGTAGGAGGGAAAAAAAAGGTTCAATACAACATGCCTTGTGCCTGCGTATTTGAACAAGAAAAAGGATCAAAAAGAAAAAAGAGTTCAATACATCATGCTCTACGCATGTCGAAGGCCTTTACATGCTAGAAAAAAGAATCTCTAGCTATAGGCTTGGTTAGGGGATCTGCCAACATTTATGAGTGGACAAGTATTAAACTGTCACTTGTTTCTTAGCGATCATATCCCTTACAAAGTGATATTTTATGTCTATATGCTTAGTACGATTGTGGTACTTAGGGTCCTTTGCATAGGCTATTGCTGCTTGACTATCATAGTGAATCAGAGTTGGTCCCTCACTCCCACCATGGATTCCCAATCGTACTAGGAATCTTTTGAGCCACACAGCTTCTTGGACAACTACAGAACATGCTATATATTCTGCTTCCATGGATGAAAGAGACACACACTTTTGTTTCTTACTGCTCCAGGAGATTGCTCTATTATTCAGTAGGAAAGCATAGCCTGACGTCGAGTGTCACTCGTCCAGGTCTCCTGCCCAATCAGCATCGGAATAACCCTCCGCACGAAGGCTGTTTCCTTGATAGCACAACTTATAGTCCATGGTTCCTTTTAGATATCTCATAATCCTCTTTACAGCTTCCCAGTGTTTTACTCCTGGATTGGATTAGAATCGGCTCACCAGTCCAATTGTGAAGCATATGTCTAGCCTGGTACACAACATGGCGTACATTAGGCTGCCAACAGCACTTGAGTATGGGACTCTCTTCATGCGTTCTATATTGCATTGTTTTGTAGGGTGCATTTCCTCGCTTAGGTTATGTCTCTTAACCACAGGGGTATCCATAAGCTTACAGTCTCTCATATTGAAATGCTCAAGAATCTTTCCTATGTATGCCTTTTGTGACAATGACAGCAATTTTCTAAAACGATCTCTTCTTATCTTAACGCCTAAGATATATTCTGCTTCACCCCTGTCTTTCATCTTGAAGTTCAAGGATAACCACTCTTTGATCATCTTTATTAGTTTAAGGTTGGTACCAGCTAGGAGTATGTCATCGACATAAAGGGATAGAATGACAAAGTTGTCTCCAAACCACTTGATATAAACGCAGTGATCTTCTTCGATCATTTCAAAGTCATAGGAGCTTATAGCTTTGTGGAACCTTAAGTACCACTACCTAGATGATTGCTTGAGTCCATAAATAGATCTCAAGAGTTTCCAAACCTTTTATTCGTTCCCTTTCTGTATGAAGCCCTTAGGTTGTTCTATATAGATTTCTTCATCTAGTTCTCCATTTAGGAAAGTGGTTTTTACATCCATCTGATGTAACTTTAAGTCTAAACTTGCTACTAGAGCCAGTATCAGTCGTATCGAGTTGAAACATACAACATGTGAGAAAGTGTCTCTGTAATCCACTCCTTCCCGTTGTGTATACCCTTTGGCAACAAACCTTGCTTTGGGTTTATCAATTGATCCATCAGCTTTACGTTTGTACTTGAGAACCCACTTGCTCCCAATTGCCTTTCGGCCAGGTGGTAGATCAACTAATTCCCATACTTGGTTGGACTCCATAGAGTCCATTTCCTCTTGTAAGGCCTTTTGCCATTTTTCCTTAGTAGGTCCTGTTAGTGCTTTTTTAACACTTATGGGGTCTTCTTCATCATTTTCTAGACTAACGATGAAGGTTGCTCTTTCAATTGAGAAGCGTCTCTTAGGAGTTTTGTCTTTGTTACTTCTCCTAAATGGGGTTTCTGCAGGACTTTCTTCCTGTGGCTGGGTTAGGCCTTGTTGTGAAAATGGTTCAACCCTCCCACTCAGATCAGTAGACTAAGGAACACTTTGTTGTACCTCATTGCTATCATCCTCATAAAGACAGCTCGTTCGATCAATACTCCTTTTGCTAGGAAATTCGGTTTCTATGAATGTTGCGTCCCTTAACTCTATCTCAGTCACTGAGCCGTCATCATTTTCACCAATGAAGACATACCCCTTAGAGTTCTCAGAGTATCTTATGAAGATACACTTTTTGCCCCTCAGTTCTAGCTTGTCATACTTATGGGAAGAATCACGAATGTAGGCCGCTGACCCCCATGGTCTTAGGATGCTTAGATCCGGTTTGTGGTTTGTCCATGATTCATAAGGCGTTATGGTGACTGATTTAGAAGGCACTCGATTAAGTATGAATGTGGCAGTTAAAAGAGCATCTCCCCAATATAAGGTTGGAAGCTCAGCTTGTGCCATCATTGATCTAACCATATCGAGGAGAGTTCTATTTCTCCTTTCAGCAACTCTGTTTTGTTGAGAAGTGCCGGGGATTGTCAGTTGCCTAGCAATACCCCTTTCTTCATAGAGCTCCTTTAACTGATCAGAGAGGTATTCTCGAACTCGGTCAGCTCTTAAGGCTTTGATTCTTGAACCTAGCTGATTTTCCACTAGATTGAGATATTTTCTAAAGTACTCTAATGCCTTATATTTGTGGGAAATTAGGTAAGTATAGCCATATCGGGAAGAATCATCGATGAAGGTAATAAAATATCATTCTCCGTGACGTGCCCTAACACTCATTGGTCTGTAAATATCAGAGCATACCAGTTCAAGAGGGTGGTTAGCCCTAGTTTCCTTTCCGAAATGTTTCCTTGTGCTCTTACCAGCGAGGCAATGTTCACACAGAGACATTTCCTTTTTGGACACATTTCTTAGCAAACCCTCTTTTGCCAGTTTGGTCATGCGTTCTTGACTAATATGTCCTAATCTAGCGTGCCATATATCGTAATTGACATCGGAAGAAAGTGCATAGCAAAAACTAGAAAAATTGTCATTGAAATTCTCTAAAACAAAGAAACCATCTGAAACATAACCAGAAACTAAAAAATTGGTCCCATACGAAATGTCTACTGTGAAATCATGAAATGAAATTTAACTAAGGAAATAACAGACACAAGATTTCATTAGATTTTTGGAGCGTAGAGGACGTTTTGTAGGACTAGGGTTTTTCCTCTATGCAGGGTCAGCTCACAAGTATCGATCCCTTTGACTTCTACTCTTGCGTTGTTCCCAACATAAAGCCATCTGCTTCTTGTTGGTAACCGATGAAATTCTGTGAAGTTGCCACGATCCTTGCTCACATGGTCTGTCGCCCCTGAGTCTATAACCCAAACAGGATTAGTTTCAGCAATAAACGCAGTGCTAGAAACATAAGAGAAATGTATTGAATCTGAATCCAATACCTTTTTCTGCTCAAGGCAGTCCTTGGCATAATGCCCCTTTTGTTGGCAAGCATAGCATTTGATGGTTGCTATGTTCCGCTTCTTTGCAGGTTTCTTGCCTTTCTTGAAGGAATTCTTTTCCTTCTTCACTTTAGAGCTACCTTTCTTATTTTGAAAGCCTTTGCTTCTCTTGGACTGGTTTTGGGAGGTTGCCCCTCCCTTTCCTTCAGTTAAATATGCCTTACTGATAGGTTTCACAGTTTCCATTTGGTCATCCTCCAGTTGGAGGTGGCTAGATACATCAGCAAAGGTTTTTATACTCTCGTTATGAGTAATGGTGTGCTTCATGGTGTCCCAATTTGCTAGGAGAGATCTCATGATAGCTTGAATCTGTTACTCATCAGATAAGGCGCCTCCGGCTTCCTTAAGCTCCCTGATTAAGTTCTGCATTGCCCTTAGGTGATGCCTTATAGGAGTATTAGGACCCAGCTTGAAATTATCAAGTTTGACGGTGAGTCTCCTAAGCCTTCCAGCAGAGGTACCATCAAATTCAGATTTCAACGCTGCCCACATGGCAGAGGCGGAAGGGTGTGTTTCGAATTGTACTAACACACCGTTAGTCATGGCATAGTAATTCTGGCAATAGTATCCCTTCTTTTCCAGGCCGCGTAGCTGTCCTGGCCCCTTCGTGATGCATTCGCCTCAGGGTCTGAAAGAAAAGTTGTCAACACATCAGTGACTTCTTATTCTTCGAGGACATATGATATCTTACGACGCCACATGTTGTAATTGTCTCCATTCAGCTTGTCACCTCCTACGAGGTCAGCTATAATAGACTTGATTCCTCTTTGAGACATCGTGCTATCATATAGACAACAATGCATTTTAGTATTGTATGCAACATACACGTTATTCAAGTGGGTCATAGATTGTCCGGGTAAGAGTCTTGCCATTTTCATGACCAGGAGACAACTAGGTTGGCTCCCATCCCATTACTCCTGGTTAGCCTCTTACCTTTCTTATCTTTGACTTTCCTTGAACATATCACCAATATGAGTTTTCCTCATGAAACTCCCACTCAAATAAAACTTTTATAATAAAAAAAACTTTATTAACAAAGCATAAATGTTTACAAAGATTTGGATAATCCAAAAATAAAGTCTCAAAGAGTAAACATAAAATGAAAAAGGAAAAAAATAAATGCAAACAAAAACTCATTTGTTCATGATATATTTTATCATGGGTTCTCTCAAACTCTCTTTAACATCTTTCCAGCATCTACAAAGACTTTGTTTAAAAAATCTTTCACTAAATATGTGTCCCCTCCTTGCCAGTTCCTCTTTGTATTGGATTGCAATGTTTGAGAAAAAGAGTGCGTCTTGCTCATTGATAATTTGTTTAGCATAATAACTTAATTTTGAAAACAGACATTTTTTATGCTTGTATTCATCAGCATGCTTTTCTGCTATTTGTTCTATTAAAGTTATGTCCTTGGGTCTGCAGACTTCTTCCTCTTGTTGGTCAGGAACACATTTCTTTTTACCACTGCTCCCCTCAGATACATTAGAGTTCACTCGTGATTGAGGCGTTTTTCTTTTATTTGTATTTTCTTCAGCATAATTATTTGAAGACTTCAAAGCATCAAAAAGAGGAGAATAACTTGGATATATTTCAAAAGAGTGGTTAGAATTTGAGTTTGCCATTTCCTAAACCAAAAAAAGGAAGCTAAGAAAAGTATAAAAATAAATATTCAAAACATTTATTTGCTATTTTCCGTACCCAAAAAGTCATAAAAAATAAGCACATAATATATCAATTTGGAGCTTATGATTTCAGAAATATTTCAGGTCAAACAGGGCCCAAAAATAAGCCCTCATGCTCCCTCATGCACCCTAATAAGCATTCTCAGAAAAAAAAATTTTAAATAAGGGGGAGGATCGCCCACTCTCAGGATCGATGTGTGTCATACACGCGCTACCTTTCCAGCCTCTCACCATTACTTGACCTATTCCATCTGATCCCTCACATCTTAAGGAGTCTATACATATGTTTTTATGACCAACGGGTCCCTAGGTAGACCCCACGCGCCCACAAGGCGCGTCTTAGAAAAAATTTTCAAAAAAAGTTTTTTAAAAAAAAATTATTTTTTGTTTTTGGGTCGGGTCAGTTTACCGACTTGACGTCCATGGAGGAATCGAGTCAACCAGACCCGAAACGCAGCGTTTCACTGTGTCCTAGCAAGCCCAAAACGACGCCGTTTTGGGCTAGTCAGGTCGTCCTTGACTTCCAGTGGGTCCGTCGTGACCCGCCATTTTCAAACCTCCATATCTTCCACCTCCAAGCTTCGTTTTATGCATTTTAGGTGTCTATGAACTTGTATTTTCGTGCTCTACAACTCTATGGGTTCATTTTCTTTAAAAAATATCATTTTTAAATACCCAAAGACGGGTTTGTATGACTGATGTTGGAGCTTTTGAAAAAAATGGATTTTGATCACGTTTTTGAACCTCACGGCATTACAAGTAATGTTTTCGAGCTTCAAATATATAGGCAGAGTGTGTATTCGAGTTTAAAACACAAGCATATCAAATTCAAATGATATACGAGCATAATAACAGTAGCGAGAAAAAAAGAATATATATATTGAAAGCCTTAAGATCATCGTGGCTCTGATGCCAATGTTAGAATAATAAGACAATGGATCGAAAACGTATCGGGTCAGATCTGGAGTCAGGTCGGTCAGATCTTCTTAGCTCATGCTTAAGCTAGACTATAAAAGTCTAAGCTTTTAAGTGCACAGCAGAGCATCTCTTTGCAAGAAAGAAATAAGAGAGAGAGAGAGATAGTAAGAAAGCTCAACTACTAGAGTGATTTGAACTGATGGGGGGAAGCCTCTATTTATAGCTTTTGTCAAGGGTATTTTGGGTAGCCAAAAATATCCACTGAGCCTATCAGATAAAATCTGAGATAGGATATGTAAATATATCCTTATCTCATAATATCATGATATTTGAATTCAAATCCAGAATCAATCACAATTAATTCTAAATATGTATACTTAATATATATTTAATCTACACAATATAAATTAATTAATTTAATATAAATTAATTAGATTTATATCATAACCGATTGGATATGATTCAGGGTGTTTAACCAAGTCAAACATATCACAATATCGCCTGGATATTTGACTGGTATATTCTCTTTATACCCAGTCAAATAATCCGGCCCATCAAGGGCAGATCCAAGCCCAAAATCCAACAAAAATAAATATTATTGAATTTATATGGAACTTTATGTATAAGCTTTTTTAATATTTGTGGATTGATATTTGGATGATCTTTGGAACTTGTAAATTATGTGCAACTACTTGTCATATGCTATGAAATACGGTTAAAGCATGTTTGAATGGCAATGGTTTTATTTTGTCAAGTGATGCATAAAGGGGATGAAAATTGACCTAATTAGGGGTAAAGTTTGACCATGTAAAATTTTGAGTAAATGAAGGAGTTTGGACATGAAACTTAATATTTTAATATTTCATATTTTTAGCTTTAAAATTAGTAGTATTTCATGAAATTTGAAGTTTTGTACAAAAAGTTGTACCTTTTCAAAGTTAAATTCTGAAAAATTAGAGAAGTTACCAAATGAACAATGCACTTTGCTGTTGAAACTAAGTACACATGAGCTAAGTTCATACTCTAGATGTATTTTTCCCTTAAAGAGTTTATTGTAAGCTTCAAGTAGGACTTGGAATCATATCATTTTGAGTTTCTAGAATTTGTTATGATTTTTTAAAACTTGGTCGAAATTAGGGTTATAATGAATAGTAACTTGAGAAATTAAATTTAAAAATTTAAATTTTTTCAACTTAATGTCTTGGGAAATGATTCCAATGGCTCTCACTTGATTTAAAATTGGGTAATAAAATAAGGTGTTAGATTACTCCTATAATTAAGGAACTTATATAATGTTATTTTGTCTAATGATATAATATTTTGATTAGTAATTAAATAAAATATAACAAAGGGCAAGATAGATATTTATTTTTCTGATTTCATTCTATATCAAAATACAAAAGAAAAATTTACATATTCTTTTATTTGTTTATGAATTATTATTGAATGAAGTCATAAACACTACTAGGAAAAAGGCCTTTAATGGCGGCTAAAATGGGCTTTTCACGGCAATTTTGGAGGCAAAATGAATCTCGTCGATGTTTTAAGGAGAATAAAATACGACGGTTTATAACAGCCATGAAAAACAACTTTCCACGGTAGTTTTTATTTTAAATGCTATGGAAAGTTGGTTTTACTGAATAAACTGTCATGGAAATACATATTTTAATGGTTAAAAATATTTTTACATTCTCTATTATATATATTTTGTTGACAACGTTAAAAAATGCTTCTTCTTTTTTTCACATTTTATGTGAATTTTCTTTATAACCTCTTCGCAATTTACAAAGCCAAATACAACCAGCAGAGTAGAAGAATATACAAAACCATTTCAAGGCATTTATCTTAACACTAACATCTAATTCTTATTCAATCACCTATACATTATAATGAACAACTACTCAACTAGTTAATAATCAAACAATGAACTAAAATGTGATGAATGACTTAACTATTTCACACTTTCAAAATTCTCAAGCAATATAGCAAATGACATAATATCCACATTCAACACTCCCAGATTGACAATGGTACAAACAAAATGAAATATAAAATTGATATTTGACTTTGATTATTTAAAAAAATTTATAAACATTAACTTTGATTATTGAAAAGATTTATAAGCATATACATAGCTCAAAACAACATAATTATGGGAGAATCCATCTTGGTGGTGACTTATTTTTCGCCTTAGCCATAACATTGAAAGTATGAAAAGCCCTATCAGCAATCAGAAGAATATTAGAGTATGTTTTTATAAACTTCACATATAATAAACGTATAAACATAAACTTACATGTCAATAAAATCCCTGGTTTCTCCTTGTGGACCTCCACGGAGGGAATTGCACTAGTAGACTTTGTTATGAAAGGGAGAAAAAACAATTAGGGTCCAAATGATAACTACAAAATACGAACCATGTTAATTATAATCTTGTATATATAACTTGTGTATCTCAAATACAATAATATACTTACCCTTCCACGTAAGGTGCAAAATATAATTTCTTTTTCATCTGAGTTATTATGGTTATTATGTAGATCGATCTCGCTTCCACAGTATTTACTATTTTCTGCACCTTTTAAGGACACATAAAGCCATATATGACATCAAGTCCTTTTTGTCGACAGACACGAGTAAAGTGCCTATTGTTCAAATAAGAACCATTAGGACATGCATAAGTATGACATGAAACAAGAAAATGATATTGTAACTTACAAAATAGACGACTGCATGAAGACTATATCCAGCTCCTCAAAGTTAAGAAACTAAATGAGGTCCTTCTTGTTAAAGGTGAAGTTGTATGTTACATCTGAACCCACATTCCCTAGCGAAATGTTGAAAGTAAAGGGGTTCTCCATATTTTCCACCATGGAATGAAGAAGAGCCAAACTTCCATACATAACCCCAATGTGATCAGGAAGAGGCAAGAGGACAGGTTTTGCACTCTTTATCACCTTCTTCACTGCTACTGGCTTTCCAACAAGTCTCTTTAGCCACAAAATGAAATTTCCTTTAGCCTGAACCAGTAGTCGAACCTTATTAGTAGGGTTAGGCACTGATGTACCACCTTGACCACTACAGAGCTTGTCCACTGTTACGCTCACTTGATCCTTAGGAACTTTCTTGTCATATATTGTTGTGTATGAGAATGCTCAACCATTAGCTACATGAAGAGATGAATCTTAAAGTCCACATAAAGAGCACAAGGCAATCCATTGTCTTGGGCAGGGTTAGGGCTAGTGATAAGTCTTATTATTTGCATATATTTCTAGTCCTAAACTTATGCTTTTGCCATTTATAATTGCATATTTTGGGTATAACTAGCTTTTATTGTGCACAAGAGTTGGTGAAATGAGTT
Organism: Neltuma alba; assembly: GCF_004799145.2. Classification (NCBI taxonomy): domain Eukaryota; kingdom Viridiplantae; phylum Streptophyta; class Magnoliopsida; order Fabales; family Fabaceae; genus Neltuma; species Neltuma alba. The sequence continues at coordinate 26,843 of NW_021636863.1, forward strand.
GTAAGTTTTTATTTGTGTTTTTGCATGATTTTATGTGATTTTATTTGTGTGTAATTTTGATCCTTGTTTGGTGTGAATTTCAGGGAGTTTCTTCAACATTCTAGCCATTTGTATAAGGCGCCATGACACATCATTTCAAGAGCCGCGACGGATTTGCAAAACTACTCTCAGTAATAAGCGCCACGACGGATGATCAAAAGCGTCGTGGCGAATGCAGTTTAATGAAGAACTCAAAATCACTAATTGAGATGACACTGTTTTGGCTAGGCACTGTAGCGGATATGAGGAGGTGCCGTAGTAGACAACAAAAAATTTTAGATTTAAATACTGAAGTCACGTGCTCATGTAAGGATTGATTCATTTAGTCCTTCCACCTCTGGATCACCAGTTTTCATGTTCTCTCCGCCTTCTCTCAATTCTCTTCGAATTTCATCCAAAACCTTCACCTTCCACAGATCATCCATGGATCTTTCATTGATTCTTGCTAATTTTGCTGCAATTCAGGGCATGAGTGGCTGAATTCTCAAGTTCTCTTAGCAATGAAGCTAACCTGAATTCATGGAGTTGAACAGGGAGTCTTTTCAGATTTGATTTCCACTTCTATTCTAAGATTCATTTGTATCAGTTGAACATTTGTGATTAGAATGAGAGTTGTGTGATTAGCTTTATGTTTCTTGGAATTTAGATCTGGTTGAACATTTGGAAGTGAGTTTGTGTCCTTTGATTCAGTTGAACAGAGGATTCTTTGATAATTTGTAGATCTAATTCAATTTGCTTGGACTGTTGTTCTGTAATTCTGAATTTGATTGAATGATTTTGATGATTTATAGTTGTGGTCATCCTTAGAGAATTGCAATTTTGCTTCTCAAGTGTTCTTGTTAATTGATTTTCCTTCTCTACAGATCAAGACAATAAATCTAGTAAGATAGTTGTTATTGACTTGTGGATTAGAGAGATTTGAGTAGTAGCTGAATCTATCTTTTTAATTGACTCTAAGAGACTCCAAATTATAGGATTGAACAAGGAAGGAAGGATGAATTGCTAGGGGAACTATCATCTCTTATCTGAATCTCTTCTTCATTTTGTACCTTTGTTGTTACCTTTGTTTTAAATTTGTTTCTCACTTAGATTTTCCATTCTGAAACTCAATCTTTTACCTTGGTAACTTGATAATTAAAGTGAATTGTTAAGAATTAAACTACAACTTAAGGCTCCTTGAGAAGAATGACCTAGGTATTCCCTCACCTGCTGTATTTTCCTAGTATAGTTTTGATCACCTAGCGACAGGGTTCATCAGCTAGGGTTAGGTCAGACACTGTCAGCTGTTGCGTCTGATTATTACTACCCTTCTCACTTTTAATCATAGGTAAACCCTAAAACATAGAAAGAAATTACTTAAGGCACATTAAATAAGTTTAAATGGAAGAAATAAACTTTAAGAAGATTTGAGAAGATGTGTGATTATTACTTGCGACAGTTTAGACATTCAGGGCATCTGGAATTTGGTCGTGCCCATCATCATCATAGCCTATTGAAACTTAGCATCAAAACTCCTCACGCATCTTTTGCATCTCCATCTTATAATCATTAGTCAAGCTCCTTTTTGGATACCATGTTAGTGGAGGATGATCCAGTGCTTCTTAATGAACCAAGGCCAAAGAACTATTTAATTCCAATCCCTCTAAGGGCCCCTCTAACTCTATTAGGATGGTTAGCCTTTCCAATTTTAGTGGCCAAGATTTCTATCCATCCATGAGGAACGAATGTACCTTGGGATAATTGCTCCTCAAGTGTATTCTGTAACATTAAAGAAACAAATTCAATTTCCGATGATTGAAAAAAGCAGTTAATGAAGCATAATACAATGATATTACTTACAATCCTCTTGGCAACAACACCAGTCTCTAGAGTGATATATTGACCCATTTTAACCCTCATCGCCTTCTATTTTTCTTTGCAAGAAGGACACTAGATGGGTGGAATGACTCCAGTAGGGTCTGAAGCAACAGTCATCTAGGCAGCCTATAACTGCTCCCCTATCATACTTCTTTCCAACCTACTGTACCCTCTACGAGACATGGTACGTGGGTACACATTGTTACACCTTACTATTATATCATCTTAGGGTTCAATTAAAACCATCTTAGACCACATTAGATGGTCTTGGGCTCAATTCTATCTCAAAAACGCTAATTTTTAGATTTTCACTGTTCATCGGGTAAAAATCCAATTTTCTGGCCCAACTTCAAAAATTCATAACTTAATCTAGAAAAATTGAAATAGAGTGGTTCAAAATTATATAAAATATCTTTGAATGTTATTTCAGCAAAAAATAGTCTTGTGAACCAATTCCATTGGAAAAAGTGTCAGATTTTTGTGAAAGTCACCTCTGTCTATTAGGCAAAAACCCTTTTTCCATATTCTGAACCTTAACTTTGAGAAATCATTAAAAATCGTGTAGTTGGCTATTTTTAACGTGTTAGCTATCAAAATGAAGCTCAGAACGTGATCTACAAACATGCCAAATTTGTAATTAGAAGCATTCAGGAGCTTAATCAAAACATCACGTAAAAGTGGCAGTGTCAGTGAATTTACAGCACTACCCAACATAATATTACATAACCCAAAAGTCCACGAATTTCTATGGTATGATACCATAATTTTAACCTTCAATCTGTAGCTTGCCCTTGGATTTTTTAGGTCCTAAAATGTTAGATTGCATTTGGGGAATGGGATTTCATTGAAATCTCAATAGCAAATTAACCAACTATATCATCAACAAGCATCATCATCATGCATAACTATATTAACTACTATTTGGTGAACTAGCATGCTTATCATTTGGAAAACTCAATCATGCAAAGGCCAAAGCAAGAAAGTACAAAGAGCAGCCACATCACAATCAAGAAAGTTCATCTACATAATAGCAATTAATCTTGCAATAATCAATAATGCCAAGTTAATGTTAGTAGTTAGGTTTAACTTGCTACCTTCCTCCAAGAGCTTGTGTTTTCTTTGTTTCTCTTCTTCTCCTTCACAAATATCAAATCCTAGCATGGAAATCCACCAAAAAGGGCAGCAAGAGTCATTAATCAAACCAAGTAAAAGCAAGAACATAGCTTAAACATAACTCTTGCTCCTTAAAGCTTCCACTTTTGTTCTTTCATTTATGACCTTTGTTTTCTATAAACCCTAGAATTGCTTCTTGACTTATTCCCACATGATTTTTCATGTAGATTCCAAATATGTACTTAGATTTGAGAAAATAAAATTCCTCCTTTCAGTTCTCTCTTGACCGAACTAAAGGGGTCCTTTAACCAAATATTACAACTTTGATTTTTAATGCTTCCAACACTTGTTCTTTAGGTTTATCCTACACCATTTTTCATTTTGAGCACAATGGAAGCATTGATACATTGAAAAACACATCCTAAGGTCCATTTACTATCTTGGCCGAAATGGTCCAGATGATACACAACCAAGAAAACACTTCAAAAATCAACTCACAACCACTTGCAACTACTAGGATCTAACATGTTTTGAAGTGTTTTAGCAAGTGTGATCAACAAAACTTCTTTCCCCACCATATATACATTTTGTCCAGCACCCAAAGAAGAGAGTAAATAGAAATTTTCAACCATACAAAGAAAGAAAACAAGGCAAGGATCCATTTAGAACCAAGAACTAACCTTGAATCCTTAGTTGTATGATCAAGTTGGTAGCTTTTCCCTTGATTTCCCGTTGAACTCTCTCTTTTCTCTCTTGATTCTCTCTTGGATGAAATAATATCTAAATATTAGGGGAGATGAACTTGTTTAATGAGCCAAAATATCCCAACCATTATAAATGAAATTCCAAGTGTCATTACCCTCTTTAATCTTACTTTCTCTTTCATAATTAACTAAATCCAAATGAAATTAATTACCAAAAGTCAAAATCCTCTCTATTTCAGGAATGATACTTGGCAAGTTCAAATCCTCTCCATTAGGGGCTTGACACATGGCTAATTGTGAACCATTTAAATTGCAAGACTCTAGTCTTGCTTTATCAGTGCACTTTGACTCCGGGTTTAACTTCTTTTCTATAATTACAATATTTTGGCCTTTGTAATTATTTTTTGTTAGATTCCTAATTTATTCTCCTTATTTTTATCTTCCCAAATTGTCCTCTTTGTCTCAAAATTAATTTCCCAATAATTAAATAAAAAGGAAAACTAATTTCCTTCTCTTTAGGGTTTTTCCACTTTCCAAAGGTACTGGAAAAAATCTTGGATATTTGAGAGTCTTCATTAAATTCCATAATCTCTTATAATTCCTTGGGATATCATAGGAATTTTTTTAGAATTTTATTCTCCTTGAAAATATTTATTTGGAATTTTCCAAATAAAATCCCTTAAATTGGCCTAAATCACCCTTAAATTCTTTTGTAATTTCTCTAAGGGTAATTTGGTCATAAAACCAATTTTATAATCTCATATAATTCTCAAAGGATATTATCCTTATTTTCTTAATTTTTTAAGGCTTGAAAATATTATCCCATAATTATATTTGACCAATTTTCCTTAATTAGTCAAATTTCCATAATTGGCTTGGAAAATCATAATAATTATTTTCCACCAAAATTCTTCTAATTCTCCTTATCATTTTTGGCCCTTAATTATTTAGGAATATTTCTCATTCCTAATTACCATAGTACTGGATGTGATATAAATTCGGCTCAGATATTTGTTTAGTCTTCCTACTCAGTGCCTATGACAATAAAACAAATTCAACAAGGTTAGTTTAGTTAAATAAAATATAAATCCACTAATAACTAAGTTCGAAGAAACCAAACTTGAAATACAGGGTCTTCCTGTTACTTCGCAGACCTCTCCCATGCCTCATCACTAATAAAAGAGTATCAATCTTTAGGATGTTCACCATTTCTTTTTCCACGGAGATACTCTGTTGTAAACATGGATTTAAAATCTCTCCACTGTTTATCAAGTTGTTTTAACACACGGTGTTTCATCTCCTCTGTTGTGGGAGTATCAAATGTGAGCTACAATACAATACAATAGAGTTAGACATAAATAATCAATTATAATTGAAACCAATAGAGAAAAGAATTTGTAATGTGCCAAAATATCCTCCCAAGTCTTGTTCTTCACTTCTTCCTCTATCATCCTCCAATTAGGAATATCAATCTCAATCTTACTGCATGCTAGATAACCCATATAACTATTAACTAAGTCCCTTCGACACCTACAGCCTTCAAATTATCATCAAACTCTACTGTAATCCTCGTGGGTTGTGTGGTCTCATCATCAAAGCCAACTTCTTCATATGGGTCATCTCTCTACCCTTTTTCTTACTAGTAAAGGACCTATCATTGCCAGAGCCTTGTTGACTGGATCCATCCAGTTTTTGTTCAAAGAACAACTAATAAATGTAAGAATAAGAAACATTAAGTAAATTTAACAAAAACACATCACATTATGAATAAATGATAAACATCAAATAATTTATTTAGGCCTTACAATGATTATCCTCCCAAATTCCTTCACAATGATAATCTCTAACAGCATAGTCATCATCTACTAAATCTAATTCAACTGTTTTAGGTTGACAAGTTGTGAAAGGCGGGATTTTGTTAAGATTGAATCTGAGTCACCATTATCTCCACCAACTCCTTGCCTCTTACCTTGGAGCATGATAGATATTTTTTTCTTTGCTAGATTGGTGATATAAAACACTTGTTTCGCTTGACTTGTTAAAATAAATGGCTCATCTTTATATCCAACCATCTCAAGATTAACCAAAACAAATCCAAATTCTTCATCTACTTGCACAGCATTACTATTAACCCACCTACATTTGATGATAGAAACTTTAAATTTGGTATAGCTAACCTCCTTTATCTCTTCTACTACTCCATAATAGAACATTGACACCAACATTGGGTTTTTATCTTTTGAACTAGCAAAATACATAGCTCGGCTACTACTATCACCCCGCTCTGTATAGTACTCTTATCATCTTGGGTTTTGTGTAAAATGAACAACCATTTATGTCATATCTTTCCTAACACACTATTAGTGGCAGTTCACCCAAGAAAGGGGTAAATTGGGTGAGGTATAAAAATGTAACTAAATAAAACAATTAAGCAAATAAAATAGAGGAGATAAGTTAGGAAGGTTTGACCGAAGAATGAAGATACAGAGTTTAAGCTGGTTCGGCCTCAACCACTTGACCTACATCCAGTCCTCAAAATACCTATGAGATTTCTACTATATTCCTAAGATTAAACAGGCTCTTCGTGCCTAAGTATAGTAATTGAATCTCTCAATTACTCCCCATTACTACCCGTAAGGTTATAATTCCCTCAAGAGTCTACACTGTTGAGTTACTCTTAGAATTAAGTAAAGAAAGATATATTAAACTCTCTCACAGAGTATATGGATGATAAACACTAAAGTTTCGTAAAACAAAGTATTGAATGTAATAGTAAATTTTCAATAGATGATAGCTCACATATTCAATTCTTCATTCAATGCTCTTCATGCCTTTTATAGTTGGAGTTTTCTCAGTTATCCATTGGACGAAAGAACTTCTAGCCATTGGAAGATTGCTTGCGTGCGTTTGGAAGTTACAATGGTAGTTCGCCATTAATGCTTCTAACATAGTAGGTTAAGGGCTATAAAATAATTGTTGAGCTTTGTAATTTGCATAAGTCTTTTGACACAAGTAAGTTTTCTTCTTCAAGAAAATAGGAATGAGTAATAGAAGAAGCGATAATTCTTGATATTGATACAATAGTTGAAAAACATGGAATCAATCACCAAATATTTAGAAAGTAAATTGAACTTACTTAATCGATGTCTTGATCAATAATCATATGATCGATCAAATTATCGATTAATTACAAGGAGAAAACATATTGTAGATATATGCATTTATCAAATAGATTATGGTTCATATGATGATTGAGCAAATGATCGATAAATGATGAAATATGAACACAGTGATCTGTGCAAGTAAAGTATGCACAGTTGATCTCTTTTAGGTTTTGTTTTCCTTCATATCTTTTCAAAAAAGAATTATGTGATAGAGAAAGGCTGAGATAAGATTGAAGATAAAAAGAAAATAGGTTTTAAAGATCATCATGAAGAACTGTTGAAAAATGAATTGATACATTGATCGAACAGATGATCGAAAAACATTTGATCAATCATATCATCGATTAAGCTAAACACGAGTAAAATCCATTTTCAAACTATGATGATCGAGTACTTCTTTAATAAAGAGTTGATCGAGTAAATGATCAAAAAATTGCTTCAAAGAAAACTTTCACATTGAAGTACACAGAAGAGTTAATGATTGTTTAAATGATCAATGAATGATAAATCGATTATGTGATCGACAAATGACTGTCTAAAAATGTTTTTAGAAAAGGTCAGAGAAAGACTTTGATTGATCATGTGATATGAAAAGAGGATGCAGAGATCATGATGATTAATCATTTTATCAATAAAAGGATGATTAATCAATTGATTGATCATAGATAGTGAAAATCTTGATTTTGGTGAAAAAAAAAACACAGAATACATTTTCAATTAACCAGAAAATGTTTTAAAACATAATTTTCGAATAGTTTATCGATGAATCAATGATTGATGAAGTGATCAATAATAAGTAAACTGTTCAATATAGAAAATAAGTAGGGAGACTTTATGACTTATCTGAGTCCCCATTGATTAATACTTGATCGATTAGGTGATCGATAAAAGCTATGTTATACTCATCAAGGTTTTATGGCTTTATTCTAACATTTAATCAAACAATAGATTATCGATCAATTAATTGATAATTTGCTGTAACATTTTATACTAGCTAGTATTGTCAATGATCGATCAACACATAAAACTAGAATTATCTAACACATTATCGATCAAGTTCAATGTTAAGTGACTAAGACAGAAGTAGCAGTTATCTAACAACTCATCGATTAACCCTTGATCGATTACTTTATCAATCAACTTAACAGACTCGTAAAGGGATAGAAAAGCTTAATTTGTTATCCTCAAAACCTTTAACTTAACATTCTTCCCCTTTTTGATGATGACAAAATATAACGGCAAAAATGATAGTAAGCAACATAATACTTTAGATGAGAAATCAACAAATATAAACTGACAATAAAAGTTGGGTAGAAACTTATAAGTCAGAACTGATAAACTGATAAGCAAGCAAGCTAATTTATAGCCCAGTGCAATAGCAAAGTCAGAATACATTAGTCAGTTAGAACTAAAAACATACAGAAATAAACATAAAAACATAAAACTAGACAGAACTCTTCTTCTCTCCCTTTTTGTCAGCATTAGTGAAGGAAGTAGCAAGAGAAGAAAAGGTAGGTAGAGTAAAAGGGATAGGGAGAGGAGGTAGTTGGGAAATAGGAGAGAGTGCTTGAGAGATAGGTGGTGGTGTAGTAGAAGGAATAACTTAAGGAACAAGAATGAGGGCTAATGTAGCAGATGAAGGAATAGTAGGTGCAGAAGGTGGAACTAAAGGTGCGACAGAAGATGTGGAAGTAAGAATAGTAGAGGATGGTGGTTCAGGATCAGTGTGAGGAAGAGGGGTAGATGGGAAAGAAGATCCTCAAAGCTGAATGATGCGCTAGGGGCCGAGAAATTAGTACAAAATGAGGTGACCAACCCTTTAAGCTCCTTAAGTTCTTTCTCTATAGAATCAAACCTCAGAGAAACCTCCTTTTCTAGCATTGCCATTGCTTGTCTATGAAGATCTAAGATAGTATGTAATCCCTTAAACTTTCTATCTAAGATTACTCCATAATCTTTTCCAGTGGCATATGCCCTTTTCTCAAACTCTTATAATTCAGGTTGGAACATATTTCATATGGTGTTGCCATAAAATGAAGGACCAGAGGTGTGAGAGGGCTCTATAGAAGACTCAGCCTCATCCTGACCCCTTGAAGTATTGGTCACTAGCTGTTTTCCTTTTTCCTTCCTTGCCAGTTTTGTAAAGACTGAAAAGCTACTAGGATCCTTATTTTGTTGAGCTGATTAATGCTAAAGACAGGCATCTTCACTTTGACTTCCCTAAGCTCTAATGGTGCAATGTTGTGTACTTGGAGGAGATATGTGGCCAATTGAGGATAGGGAATGGGTGTAGATTTGGACTTGTTGAGGGTGAAATCTTTCATCTCACTGTAGATTAGAGCCCCAATATTGATTTTTTTCTCCACTAATGATTTTGGCTAGCAGGAGTTAGTCATCCTGATTCAAATGAGAGAAGCTTATTCATCATGCTCCTCGAGTAAATACAGTGAATTACTTGATAATAATCACACATTTGGTTTAGAGGAAAATTCAGCTCCCCAAGATAGTTATCACTCTGTATTAGAATCTTGTAAGCTTTGATATCATTCATGTCAGGTCCTTTAACATGTTCTTGGGTTCCCAATAGCTCATTTATCTTAGCAAAAATGAGTGTAAAGGTTTTGCCTCTGAGTTTTGTAGTCAGACAATTCCTTATCAGATTATCCTGTTCATCATATTCTTCTTCTAATTCCGTGTTACAGTAGAATCTTTTGACAACCTTAAGGTAGTATTCTCCATCAATACTTAGCCAATTAGAATAGTAACCTAAGGGGTCACTTAGATCCAATATGATTTTCTCATTATTTTTCAAACTGTCCACATTTACAGAAACTACAGGACAAAATTTTCTAGTTGGAAAATCCACCTTAAACTTGCGCATATTCACATCTTTATCTAGATTTCCAACCAAAAATTTAGTAGATGATTCAGATGGAATACCTTGGGTAGGAGTTTGTGGAGATATGCCCTCACTAGTTCTTTGTTTCTTGTGTCTCAGTTGTCGGGGTATTAAAATATTCAATGCCATATCCACAGCTTTCTGAACTAAAATTTCATCATTAGATTCTGTTTTTGATTCCTTAGTGACCACTAGTAGCTTTGATTTTGACCGAGAAGACCTCCTTTATGGAGTGGGTTGTTCAGAGCTTTCAATGCGACTTTCTCTAATTTTTAATACCCCTTTTTCTTTGATGATTCTTGCCTTACTTTAGGTCTGTATCTCTTCTTGGTAGTTGAGGGAGTAGTTTCTTTGGACTGGGTTTGCTTCTCAGTGCTTTCTTCCTAGTCACTACTTGTCACACCTTACTATTATATCCACTTAGGTTTCATTTAAAACCACTTTAGACCACATTGGATGGTCTTGGGCTCAATTTTCACCTTAAAAAGGCTAAATTTCGGATTTTTACTGTTCATCGGGTAAAAACCCAGTTTTTCTGGCCCAACTTCAAAAATTCATAACTTATTCCACAAAAATCCAAACGGGGTGGTTCAAAATTCTATTTAAATATATTTACATCCTCTTTCAAGAAAAAATAATCTCATGATCCAATTCCTTATGAAAAAGCGTCAGATTTTTGTGAAATGCAACACTGTCCATTTGCCAAAAACCCTTTTTCCCAGATTCTGACCTTTAACTTTGAAAAATCATTAAAATTCGTATACTTGGCCATTTTTAACTTATTAGCTATAAAATTCAAGATCAGGACGTTATCTATAATCATCCCAAAATTTGTGATTAAAAAATTTTGGGAACATAATCAAAAAGTCATGTGAACATGGCAGTGTCAGTGTGCTTACAGCACTGTTAGCTTAATACATACATAACCGAAAAAGGTCCATGAATTTTATGGCAAGACACCATACTTTAGTCTCCAATCTGCAGCTTGCTCATAGGAGTTTCAAGCCCTAAAATGTTAGATTATATTTGGGGGATGAGATTTTAAGAAATCCCAGTAGCAAGATCAATCAACCAAAACATTAACATGCATCATTATAAAGCATTTCAACATTAGCTATCATAGGAGAACTAATCTTTTTATAAATAGGCAACCACAACATGCAAGGCCATGGAAAAAATGCAAGGAGCAACCATATCACAACATCATAGTTCAACCATGTAGTAGCCAGCATACATGCCATAAATAACAATGCAAAGTTAACATTAATGGCTAATTAGATCCCACTACCTTGATCCAATGCTTTTTGTTTTTCTTGTTGTTCCTTCTTGCTTCCACAAGTGCCAAACCCTAACATGGCAATCTACAAAAAGGGCAGCAAGAATCATCAACCATTCCTCATAAAATCAATAACATAACTCAAGCAACTCCTAAACCCCTTAAAGCTTCCATCTTTGCTCTTGAATTTTTAGAGTTGGTTTCCATAAACCCTAAAAATTCCCTCCTGACTCAACCCCACATAATTTTTCATGTAGATTCCAAATATCTACTTGGATTTAACAAAATAAATTCCCTTCCTTCAGTTTCATCTTGGCCGAACCATTAGAGTTCAAAACCCAAAAATTGCAACTTTAATTCTATGGCTTCCAACACTTGTTCTTTAGGTTTACCCTACACCATTTTTCATTTTGAACACAATGGAAGCCTCGAAACTTTGGAAAACACATCCTAGGGTTTAGTTTTGGTCTTGGTTGAACCAAACCTCTTGAAGTTCAACCATGAAAAACTTTTCAAAACAACACTAAACCACTTGAAACCATCTTAAATCATAGTGTTCTAACTATGTTTAACAACAAAACCTCCTTCCCTCCACTATACCCATTTCGGCCAACAACAAGAAGGGGAAAGAAGTGATTTTTCCAACCATACAAATCAATAAAACAAAGCAAGCAACATCTTAAGACAACTTACCAAACTTGGATCTTAGTTGGAAGGTCAAATGTGCTTGCTTTTGCTTGATCTCTTCACAAAATCACTCTTGCTCTCCCTCTTTTCCCTTTAGCACGAAATGAGATCTGATTATGGGGAAGGAAAAAGTCATTAATGCTCGCAAAATATCCCACCAACCATCATTAATGATATGCCATGTGTCAAGAGCCTAATTAGTCTTAATCCTCTCTCTTAATTAACTTAAATCATAATGTAATTAAATTCCAAAGTCAAGATCCTCTCCATTGGTAGCTTGACACTTGGAAAGCTTTAATTACCATCCATTAAAGGCTTGACAAGTGGCAACTTGTGGGCCAAGTAAAGTGCAAGACTCTACTTCTTGCTTTATCGGTGCACTTTTACTCCGGGTTTAACTTCTTTTCTATAATTACAGTACTCTAGCCTCTGTAATTATTTTCTGTCAGATCCATAAATTATTCTCCTCATTTTTATCTTCCCAAATTGCCCTCTTCATCTCAAAATTAATGTCCCAATAATTAAATAAAATGGAAAACTAATTTCCTTCTCTTTAGTATTTTTTCACTTTTCAGAGGAATTGGAAAAAATCTTGGATACTTGAGGGTCTTATTTTAATTTCATAATCTCTTATAATTCCTTGGGATATCATAGGAATTTTTTTGGGACTTTATTCTTCTTAAAAATATTTATTTGGAATTTTCCAAATAAAGACCTTAAACTAGCTTAAATTGCCCTTAAATTCCTTTGTAATTTCTCTAAGGGCAAATTGGTCATAAAACCAATTTTATAATCCCATATAATTCTCAAGGAACATTGTCCTTATTTTTTCTTAATTTTTTGAGACTTAGAATTATTTTTTCATAATTATTCTTGACCAATTTTTCTTAATTAATCAAACTTTTCATAATTGGCTTGGAAAATTATAATAATTATTTTCCACCAAAATTCTTCTATTTCTCCTTGTCATTTTTGGCCTTTAAATATTTAGGGATATTCTTATTCCTAATTGCCATATTACTGGATGTGACATTTCTCCCCCTCTAAATAAATTTCGTCCTCGAAATTTAAAGTGTATCTTATTGGAAAAGTTCAGGATACTTTTCCTCTGTCTTAGTCTCTATCTCCCTCATAGTTCTAGTATAAGACCTTTCCAGACAGCCTCGACTAATTGAAACTGCCTGTTTCTCAGCTGTTCAACTTTCTGATCAATGATTCGCTTTAGTCTGATCTCAGAGACGGGTTGTCTTAGAGCACAATGTCATCATAGTTTATGACATGTGTCAAGTCTAAATGGTACTTCTTTCATTGGGAGTTATAGAAGACATCATGAATTTGACTTACATTCGGGGGAATGGTCACTTATAACCTACTGGTCCAGTCTTGGACAAAATTTGAAACAGTCCATCGTAGTTTGAACTTAACTTCTTAAGCTTTAGAGATCGACCGACTTTCGTTGTTGGTTACACTTTAATCACCAACCTCAATCTTTAACGGTCTCCTTTAATATCTGAGTAGCTCTTTTGTCTACTGGGAAGTCTGATCCACTATATTAGGACTATACTTACTTCTTTCATTGAACTCTATCTAGCACAAGGGAGATCTATGTTTCCTCCCATAGAGTGCTTCATATGGCACCATTCAAATACTTACATGGAAACTGTCATCTTAAGCGAATTCAGCTAACGGTAAGTACATACCCTAGTTACTGTCAAAATCAAGTACATATGCGTGTAGCATATCTTTTAACATCCATATCATTCTCTGTATCTGCCCATCCGTCTCAGGATGGTAGGCTATACTGAAGTTGATAGTAGTGTCCATTTCTTTCATAAGGACCTCCAAAACTTCAAGTAAATCTCAGGTCTTAGTCTGAAACCAAACTACTTAGGATACTCGGTAGCTTAACTGCTTCATCAACTTTCATCTTCCATTTTCTGTTAGACTTAGTGCATTCTTGCCAAAATGGCTAACATTTCTGGCTTTTGCACTTTCTCACATTCTTTCCAGGGTCACACCTTCTTGGGCTACTCTTGCCTGAAACACTTAACTAAACAGTGCTGACGAGAAACTGAAGCACTGATTCTGATAAGCTTAACCCTGGTACTTTACTGTCTTAGACCCTTCTCCTGATCTATCTTTAGTCAGTTCTTTTCAGCTTACATTCTTGTCTCTCGCCTCATCTTAGGATTTTCCCGTCGATACCCAGTGTGTTTCTGTGTCACATGGAGTTCTTCCTATATCTAGAGCTAGCCTAAATGTCTCTTTTCCAGGTTTTATGGCTCTAACTCCTCTAACTTTGGCTTTCCTCTATTAAGCAGAAGGAAATTGAATCCAGCCTAATCAATGATAAGGTTATCTGGAAGGAAATCCTATGTGTTTTATGATAAATGCATGATGATTTCTAAACATGTCATTATGTTATAAAGATGTTAAGTTGCAAGCATGTTATAAATGCCTAGCTTGCCATGTATGTTTGGATGGTTATTGTTTGCTAGTGAGATTCTCCTGAATCTCACCCCTCCCTAACCAACCATTTAGGTCAATCAATGATGGAGAATGATTGCCTGAAGAAGAGCATGAGAAGGAAGGAGAAGAAAGTGGAGAATTATTGATGTTAATGATTAGTTAAGCATTTATGTATAATTCTCCTATTATGTAAATTATATATATGAATGCCAATGATACAATGTATTTGTTTAGAATGTTTATAGAATGAATAGAAATGTATAAGAATGAATGGGAAAGAATAAGGCCAAGTTATGCATGCCATAACAATAAAAAAAATCAAAGTAAGATTTGGCGAAGGGATAAAACATAGGCCCTAGAGCAGTCAGCTTCCAACTCTAGTTTGACCTATCAAATGAATGATTTCAGTCATGAAATTTGGTAGATGTATTGTGCACATCCCAAGCCTTACAATGAGAGGTAGGTCACCTGAATTGGATGTGTATATTAGGAGATAGGAATTTCTAAAGTTGGGGTAAAAAAAAAAAGTTCTATGATTTACCAAATGAACAGTAATCTTTATGGATTAAACTATATAAATTGGCTTGAGATAATCTAGTATGATATTTTTCCCTTGAAGAGCATTGAAAGAGCTTCAAATAGAAATTTGGAGCACCTCTATATGATTTTTGTAGAATTAGTTATGATTTTTCAAATTTAGACTGAAAATCTAGAATTTAATCAATGGACAGTAACCCGAGAACCAATTGCAAAGTTTCAATCTACGAGCTTGTTTTATGAATTGTTTAAACCAAAACGCTTCCAAATGTGTACTCTGAGGGGTTAAAGGAAGGATGTTTCAGGTTATCCTCCATGATTTGTTAACTCTGTGAGTGTATTACATATTTTACATGTTAAAATATTTTACAGTCTTGGTTTTTGAATTATATCGATTATTGTTGAGGGTGCTTGAATAACATTTTAAGAAATATATTGAGGATATACCAAGATGCCACATCTCCTAAGTTATCTTTGTGAAAATGGTAATAGAAGTTCCTTTTAGATAAATCGTTGAGAAGAATTAGGGAGTTCTGATTTTAATTTCTTTTTCTTAATTGAATAAAATAATTTTAATTTAAAAAATGCATTGATAAAATCCATTTTTCTGTCTTTTCCTTTCCAACTACAATTGGTTGATATGATCAATCCACTCAGGACCCATTTGCAATGACTTATAAGTATCGTTTTAATCATGATTTACAAAATATGAGGTAAGCATATGAGCAGAGTTTTGTCTTAGTTGACATAAAAGTGGTTATAAATGTTTATAAATGTGATTATTAACAAGGCCTCGATCCCCTTAATTACGCATGTAGATGGGCCACATAATTTTGTGGTTCGCTGGCTTAATTGTACTTTAATGACAGACCATGCATTGAGCTTGGTGAGAATCATTTGTTTTCATTTTTTTGTTGATCACATAGGTTTTAGTGTGTTTGTCGATTTTTTCGTGTAATCCTTAATGTGTGCTCCTCAACTCTTCCATTCTATCTTTCTTGAAATCTTAACCATCTCTCTATGTGTTTCTTAAAATATTGTCTTTTAAAACTATGATTTTTTGGTTGCAATTCCCAATTGTAAACATGTGTGCTGCGTTGTTTGGAAAGCCATGGTCCTTTAGATTCTTATGTTTATAGTTCAGATTTTAGTTTGTTTTTAATTCTTGTGGTGCCTATATGAGAAAATGTTAGATGAGGGTATTTGGCTAATCAGGGGTATGGATCTGCTTGCACATGGTGAAACTTAATACCCTTTCTTATGCTTATTATGGTGCATTCCTAACTAATTCTCACAAACAAAAAAATGACAGTTATTTGAGAATAAAAATTTCTCTTTAATAAGAACTAAATAGAGTAGTTCATGGCTTTTCTCAGTTAGTTCATTAATAGATTAATTGATTGATTGGTGTGGAGACATTACATATTGTTGTTGTCCTATTTTTGAAATTTCGAATATCAAAAATTAATTTTTAATGAGGAAAATAATATATCTTTGTCTACACATGCAATTGATATAGCATAGAGTTGTTTTATTCTTCCTATGGATTTGTTTTCTTAATTCACATTTGAATAGTATTCTATTGGAAGAGGGTTCAAGAAGTTTGTGAGTGCGTATTCATGAAGTTTGTTTCTTTATTCAAGCTCATGAATCAGTCATGTCATTTGGTGGTCTCAATGCGAGCAATATGTAGTTGTTTATCAAATTTCATGCAATAGCAAATCTTTCGTACTCAATCGCACAAGTATTTAGAGCTAACGATGGAAAATGATTATTCTATTTTTTATCTTCTTTTTTATCTCTAATTATTTAAAAATTTCAACAAGCACAAATTGAAACCTCCTACCTTTAACCCCTCAGAGCACGCATTCGTAAGCATTACAGTTCAAGCATATCATGGCACAAGCCCGTGGATTTAAAATTTTAACACAATTACTCGGGTTACTATTCACTGTTAAATTTTCAGATTACAGGCCCAACTTCAAAAATTCATAACTAATTTCATAAAAATCATATTAGGGTGTTCTAAAATTCTACAGAAATCTATTTTAATGTTCTTTATGGGAAAAATATCTAATTGGACTTATCCTTGCCCAATTCATACAGTTTAATCAATAAATAATAATGTTCATTTCATAAAATCTGGAACTTCCAGATTCTGTGCTTCAACTTTGGAAATTCGTATCTCCTTGTGTACACATCTAATTAATGTGATCTTTCTCTCATTTTAAAGATGAGGATGTGTACTATGAGTCTGCCAAATCTCATGACTTAACTCATTTGTTTGGTAGATCAAACTGGAGCTACAAACTCGCTGCTCTAGGACATACGTTTTATCCCTTAACATCTCTTTAATTTAATTCTTTTTATTTCCTTCGCATACATAACATGGGCTTTCTCTTTCCCATTCATGCTCATACATTTCTATACATACCATAAGTATTATAATTAAATACATGGCATCATTAACATCCATACACATAAATTACATGATAAGAGAATTACACAATGAATAATAATATCATTCATTGACATCAATAATTTTCCACTTTCTTCTCCTTGCTTCTCATGCCATTATTGCCCATTGATGATTGACCTAAATGGTTGATTAGGGAGGGGTGAGATTCGGGGGAATCTCAGTAGCAAACAATACCATATTAATCATGCTAGATGGATGCTAATGCACTACACGTAACTTGTTTATTCTCTTGTTAATTAGTGACATATTAGCATGCTCAAAGCTAACTTCTTGATGCATGGTCATGGAGACATAATCTACTCATCATGAATAGCAATTACAAAAGCTAAAACATGTCACAATAATATTCAATAACATGTACACGGCAACACACAAACATACAACATCAAGCAATGACAATAGGTAAGTTCACTACCTTGCATCTCAAGCTTTCCTCTTACTTTTCCTTTGACTTCCTTGACTTTCCAACCATGTGGGCATTCGGTTAACATCACCAAACATCCTCTTGGATGTTCCAAAGGTCCTAAATATAACCATAATGATCATACAATCCATTAGGACCACTAGATTACATAAAGTTCAAGACTATCTCTCTTGAACCTCAACCCTTTCTCTTAGTCTTAGGGTTTTCTTTCTAGCTTTTCTAACATAAATCTCATCATTTTCCATCCTTATGATCCATTTCTTGTCAATTAGGACTACTTTAGATGGCCTTAGATTCAAGAATATCAAATCTGGAAATTGTGCTTCGCGGGTACTGTTCATGCAGAAACTCCAGAATTTTTACTCAACTTTGAAAATTCATAATTAATTCTAGAAAAATCCAAATTGTGTGATTCCAAGTCTCATTGAAATCTCCTTAAGTTAAATTTACACGAAAAATATTTTTAGGAACCAATTCTATGCTGAACAGTACCAGAATTGTACGGAACTCGAAACTCTTCCAAAAGTTCAACACTGTTTCCAGATTTCAAACCCTAACTTTGAAAAATCACCATAAATCGTACACATATCCAAATGAAGTTTTCTATCCATGGATTTAAAGCTCACAGAGTGTACTTTAAGCATGAAAAATTTTAGAATAAGATACACACAGTAACTAATTCAAAATAGGCGTCAAATCAGATGCTACAGCCACCACATACCTTGATCTTGAAGCTTGAACTTAGGTGGACTTTCTCTTACTAGAAATAGCTCTTTCTCTCTCTAGATGCAAGAGCGGCAGAGTTTTCCCTATAGATCCTTTCTTGGCTTAAATATGAAGGGGAGGAGTTCCTATTTATAGCCAAAAATTTGGCTTGAATGGACCAAAATACCCTTGGTGGCTAATAGAAAGGGTAAGGGCAATCTTGGAACTTCAAGTTAACTTTTACATCATCATTGCATCATCTTCTTGCATCATGCTTACCTCAACCTTCTAGAAGATGCCAAGTGTCATAAAAGTGGTGGAGGAGAAGGGAGATTAAATCCTAGCCGTTGGATCAAACTTGTTTCCTAAATTTCCTCCGAATTTACTTGGCCCACATTTCTCCGGCTTTCTTTATGGCCTTCCGGAGCTTAGAAAATTCTTCTGTCTACTCCATAAATTCCCTTTAATTTTAGAGAATATCTATGAATTTTCTTAGGCCATAACACTTCCTTTAAACCTTGCATAAAAATTCATTTACCAAAATGCCCTTTTATCGGCAAAACCGGCTCTTTAATTTATTAAAGCCACTCCACTGGCCTTTTGGTTGCGGGACTAATTTTATAAATTAGTACAATCTTTCAACCATTTCACCTCATTTTTGTATACATTTTTTAGGTCTCTTGCTATTTTAAATAATTACCTCAAATGGTATACTTTTTACTGGCCATAACCTCATAAATTCCATTTAAGCTGTCTCAGGGGTATTTTCATCTTTTTTCTTCAAAGAAGAGCCTTAGAATATTATTTCCCATTTTTTGGAATTTTCTTGGAATTCTCTGTGTACTCTTCCATTTTTTATCCTTGTTGGTCATAACTTTCTGAATTTACAATTTAGTCCCTGCTTGGACTTAGCTTCATATAATCCTCTCTTTGAGGTTTCTAACTTAACCTTTAGCCTGTATCTAGCCTCTTTTCTCTCTCTGGGCCTTTGAGACTTTACTGGAGCCTCTAACTTTGATTACACTTTAGCCCCTTAAAACTTTTACTTTGCAGTTTAGTCCCTAAAACTGCTTTGCCTTCCTTTATCATCTTTGGGACTTTTGCTCAAAATGGGTCTAGTAGCCTATCCAATTCAGGCTATTTTTGGTACTTCTAGGCCCAAAAGTTGGGATGTTACACAAATCCCACTGTTTGTAGGCCTATAATACTTGCCTATAT
Source organism: Neltuma alba (assembly GCF_004799145.2). NCBI lineage: Eukaryota > Viridiplantae > Streptophyta > Magnoliopsida > Fabales > Fabaceae > Neltuma > Neltuma alba. The sequence goes on from NW_021636863.1 coordinate 46,414, forward strand.
TTTCAATTTTAGGGGATAAATATAAATTTTTTTTGGCCATTTGATAAATAGGAATATTAGGTAAGATAAAGATTAATCATTAGGAAAATTTTGAGACAGATTTGTCAGTACCTAACTTAATTAATTTTTAATGAGGGTTTTAGGTGGCTTCAAAGGTTAATTATAAATGAGGTCAGATACCATATAACATACTATTGTATTAAGAATGACTCATTATTTGACATTATCATTTGACTTTTTCACAAAATTTAAAATTTAATTTATGATGCGATACTCCTTTTTATACAAAAAAAATTATCGGTATTTGATATCAATCTGATATTAAAAGCTACTATAAAATAGTCGCTATGAAATCAAATATTTTGAGAATTTAACATGTTTAATTAGGGTGTTTTTCAAATTCAAATCATAACGATTGAATTATTAGTGATCAATTGGCCCGTGCAACGCACAGGATACAACATCTAGTTTTAATGCAAATTTGGTGAGGGAACATGGATAGAATTGTACAATTTGTCAAGAAGCATGTTTGGAAGAAATAGAATTATTTAATAAAATATTATGTTTTACCATATGTGTGATTAGGTGGCATGCATGTGACATGATCTTGAATAAGGGAAACATGATCAAGACACCTAGCAAATTACGTGGCAAGATCATATGGAGGGTGCTTTAAGCAAATAACATGTGCTATGGTAAAGGTAAATTAGATTAACAAAGGTAAATGGTAACTCTTAGCATTGTAAATACCTTTTTCTCCCTTCCATTTGTGTGTTTAGATGGCCAAAAGAGAAGGAGTAAAGGGAGCACAAAATTATCAAGTGAAAAAGGGAGAAGAAGAAGAAGAAGAGCATAAAGTCCTTGGCAAATCCAAGCTTCAAGATAAGGTAAGGTTATGGTTTTTGATGTAGTTTAGGTTGCTCTGTGTCTTGTTAAGCATGGCTATGGTTTTTGATAATTTTTGGAAGCATGAAACCCTAAGGAAGGTGCTGTCCAATATTGATTAAGCCATGAGAAAGATTGATTGATGATAGAATCATGTTTAAAAGCTAGAAAAGAGTAACAGTCAAGTGATTTTGTGATGAAATTAGAATGAATCCAACTTTCCCTAATTGTATCTAATATTTTGGCTAGACCTGGGGTATGAGTTAGGGTTAGATTTTAATGATTTTGATGCCTCTAATGTGTTTAAAATGAAAAATTATGTGGGGGTACAAATGAGAAACCAAATTAGAAGTATTAGAATTGAAAATGGAATTTTGAACCCTGAATCCCATATTTCTTGGCCAAGTTGAGTTAAAGGAAAAGCAGTTGGATTTTGTTTAATTTGAACTTGAAAATAGATTCTACATGCAAAATTATAGGAGAATAGCATGTGAAATTAATTTTAGAAAGATTGGAAATCAAGCTGAAAAGTTAGAAGTTGATGTGGTTTAAAGAAAGCAAAATGTTGATATTGATGGTGATCATGGTTCTAATGAGTAAATAGCATTGTGTTCTAATGTATTTAGGGTCATGATGTCACACCTCTTTTAAATAAAACATTATATCACAAATAGAACCATTTGGAACCATTTCCCAAGACTTAAGGATGAGAAAATTCAAGATTTAAAAATTGTCTTGGGTTACTATTTATTATTTATTGAAATTTTTGCCAATTTTAAAAATTCATTACTAATTGTAGAAAAATCCAAATGAGATACTTCCAAGCTCTACGGAAAGCTTTCAGTACTTACTTTAAGAGAAAAATACTCACAGGTATCATATCATCATAAAACAGAGCTAAAAAATTCGCAAATTTGCACTGTTCATTTGGTCATTTTCTAATTTTTTAGTATTTTAGTCCAACTTTGGGAGCACGTAACTCTTAGCAAAAAACTCCAAATTTAATTATCTACCACCTGATTTAAATATAAAAGTGAGACCTATAAGTTTGCAAAATCTCAGGTCCAGATTCTTTCATTTGCTCATTATTTTATGTGTCCCAAAACTACCCTTATTTAGGGTATTTTTATCCCCTAACTCATAATTTATTAAATTTTCTTTTCCTTTCTTCCTTGACATATCCTCCAATATGCCAAAACCAACATTCACAATGATAATACTCAACATATAATTACATAATCTCAAGGTTTATCATATCACCATCCATTACAACTTGTATCAAAATTCAACATTTTATGTTACAACAAAAAATTGCCATAAAGTCCATGTAGTTTCATCACCCCAACACTATTTCCTTGCCTTTGTCAATGCTTGATTCATTCCCTATTTGGTACATAATTTAACATAGGAAGAAATGAGATTTTATGAAAATCTCAGTAGCAATGAATCATAATTCTCATGTTAATCAAGCTTTGCATAATGTATTATGTCATGTTACTTCAAGACATCCTCAAATTACATGTTATGCTTCATGCTATGAATTAAAACAAACACATAGCCATCTTGACATATCATTATGCATTTGGCCAAAGCATATCAAACACCAAAAAATTAACCATTCCATAGCATAATTCAATCAATATAAAACAAGCGACATAAACACATTAAGCAAGTAAGAAAAACAATCAAATTATGGATTCAATGCTACCTTTTCTCTTAGTATAATTCAGCCTCTTCAAGTGATCAAGGATTCTTCTCCATAAAACCTATCAATCCAAGCATAATTACAAAACATATTATCCATCGTTTCACTTGATTAAAATTACTTAACATTAAACCTACTTAAATGCCCCTTTTTCTTTGATTTTTCACATAATTAATCTTTCTTTAATTTCAATAATCTCTTGACTCATTCCTACATAATTTTTTATGTAGAATCCAAATATCAATTCAAATTTATAAAAATCAAACTTCTTCCCTTTCATTTCATGTTGACCAAATAGGGGTATATATTTTCTAAAAATTCTATTTTTGATCCCAATGATTTTAAACACTTTTCCTTAATGTTTCCCTACACAAAAACACTTTCTAAACTTATTGGAATTATCAAAACACATCAAAATCAACTTCTACATCAAGAACTCACAATGGTCGAATTATATATATAACCCCTAACTTGATTTTTTTCCAAAAATCAATTCAAACACTACTTAAACATGATAATTGCAACTCATTTTCAAGGCTTCTATCCTTCCCTAATGTATACTCATGTCAACCAAAATTATGGCGGCATTTCCCTTGGGTTATAATTCAAATATTCAACCAAAACAAGCTTTAATCTTAACCATAATAAAGCTTAAACATACCTTAATGAATCCTTGACTAAAGCTTGGTGATTCTTTGTCCAAATGCTCTTATTAAGATCAGGTTCAAAGCTCAAGAAAACAACTTGGCAGCACCTCCCCTCTTTTGTCAATTTTCACCTATTTTTGTGTATTTTAGGGAGGTATTTATAGACAAATGAATCTGGCCTCCCCCTCTTCATTTAGGCGTGTGATGCTACCACCCAAAAGGACACTTGGCTACCATCACATGCTTAAAAATTTCAGATCATGCCATGTGTACAGGCCCTAGAATATTCCCTTGATTTTTATGTGAAACTTAGACTTAAATCCAATTTAATTATTATGCTAGGCTTTAGCACGATTTATAGGCCTTTCTTGGGCCAATGTGGGGCCCACTTTTGATTTGGAAAGTCTCAAAATTTTAGCCCAATGGTAAAATATTAATTCCAAGTAATATTGAAGCTTATCAGTTACTATTCACTTGTAACTTTTCATAAGTTTTCTAGACCTCCAAAATCACATTTTTCTCTATGAAAAATCCTCTTTTAATGTCATAATATGATCTGGAAAGTTCTAGAATTTTTCTTTACCTCTAACTATTTATTTTGAATTTTTTTCGAAGAGGGCTTTATTAGTAAGACTGTTGGGAATAAATTCCCAAAAATTAATTCTTGTACTTCTAGGGCCTGAAACCAATTTTATAATTTTCATAAATTTTATAATTATTTCATATTTTTCTAGTATTATTGAGGATCCTAAATAATTATAATAATTATTCCCACTCAATTTTCACTATTTTTCCGAAAAATCTTTGTTTTCAGAAAATTTAGTAATAATCTATTTTCACACCATTTTCACTTTTAGGGCCTTCATTGAGGTTTCAAAACCTCTAATTTATCTTTTTACTATTTATTGAAAATTTTTAGAAATTTTATCAAAATTTTCCATTTTGCCCTTTCTAAACCGATAGTTCTAAAATTATCAGTCCAGCCCCTATTGGGGTTTTATATCAAAAGTTGTTTTGTCCTCCCATCTACTTTCTATATTGGCCAACAACCTAATTTTTAACTTTGAACTTCAAGGTTAAATTTTCAGGATGTGACACATGGGATATTAACGAAGAGAAATACAAAGGTTGAGCAACTTAGGTGGTTGGAGGCAAAGGGAGCAAGAGTCAACAAAAAAGAAAGTTTAAAGACACAAGGTAGTAAACTTGCACTTATTGTGTGCTTGATATGTATACTTGCGTGTTGATGTTGCTTGTTCATGATTTGGAACATGAGAATATTGCTCTATTTCTTGTATGTTTTATAGCCATGTGTGAATAAAACACTGAGCATTAGAATATGTCATTTTACAAGCATGAAAGTATGAGGCCAAGCATGTCATCTATTTAGTATTTGTCTTGCATACATGTAGGTAATGTTTGCTATTGAAATTCTACCAATCTTACTCTCCTTTAACCAACTCTAATAGGTGTTAATGAGCAAGCAAAATGATGCATAAGGTGGAAGCAAAGAAAAGAAGAAAAGAATTGAGGAAACATATTATATTATATTTTGTAATTTCTATGTCAACGTATACATGGATAGTGCTAATGATATTATGTAAAGTTAAATGATGATGATAGCATAAATGATGGAACGTGTCACTACTACAGAATTACAAAACTTGTGCTAAATACTTGGCGATTATAATAAAAACTATCAAAAAAGGTGAGGCGACCTTTGCCCGAACAAAACTTGACGATTTTACTAGGAACCGTTGATTATTTCTTTAGAAAACTTGATGGTTTTAAAAGGAACTGTCAAGTATTTATTTCAATATAACAAAGCTTGACAGTTTTATCAGTAAACAAATACTTGATGGTTCCTTTAAAAGCTATCAAGTTTTGTAATTATTGATGGTTTTTCAATATAACTGTCAAGTATTTTGTCACAACTTATGTTTAGACTTTATTTGACCTTAATTGGAACCATTTAGAACCATTTCTTATTGTTCAAAGTTGGAAAATTTTAAACTTCAAATTTCTTGGAATTCGAGTTACTATTCATTGTAACCCTTACAAATGTTACACTTTGAAAATTCATAACTAATTCTAGAAAAATCAAAATAAGATGGTTCTAGTTTCTATGGAAAGCTCTTGACATGTTCTTTAAAGGAAAAATACTCTTTAGCATCCAAAACTTATCCATTAATTTCAGATTTCATTCAAAGTGATACTATTCATTTGGTAAATTTTTAATTTTTCACGATTTATGTCCAACTTTGAAAGGGTATAATGTTCCGTAAAAAACTCTAAATTTGATAAATTACCACTTGTTTTAAAGATAAAAATGAGATCTATAAGCCTGCCAAGTTTTAGCTCCAGACTCAACCAATTATTCAAAATGCCATCGGTTAAACTTTAACCTTAGAAAGTTAACCTTTATCCCTTAAGTTACCATATTTGATTATTCTTTCCTTTTCAATTCAAATCATCAATCCACTCATACTTTCAACACTAAAGCATGACTTTTGAGCAAATGTTCACATACATACTATCCTTAATCATCAACACAAACATTCAAAATAATTTACAGTAATCCCCAACAATTACAAACATTGTTCAAAGAGGCACATTAATCAATTTTCTTCTAAAATGACTTCCTTCCCTTTATCCTTCTTAGTGGCAGCTTCACCCAGGAGGGGGTGAATTGGGTGATATATAAAAAAATTGACTTTATAAAATAAATAACTAAATATTACAATAGAGACAAGTTTAGAAAGATTTCACTGAGGATGAATAGATGAAGAACGACACAGGAAATTATACTAGTTTGGTCTCAACCACTTGACCTACGTCCAGTACCCAAAGCACCTTTGAGTTTTTCACTAAACCCCAAGATTCAATAGGCTCTTGGTACCGTAATATAGCAATTGAGCTCACTCTTAGTCACTTTCTTTTACTTCTCGTAAGGTTACAATCCCCTCAAGAGTTCCACACTAGTGAGTCACTCACTAATTTGAGTAAAAGGATTATAGACTATCTCTTAGAGTATATATGATAAGCACTGAAGCTCAGGAAATAAAAACAGAGTAATGAATGCAGAACTTAATTTTGATAGTTGGTAGCTCAGTTCATTCACTACTTCATTCAATGCTTTTCGCGTCATTTATAGTTAGAGTCTTTCAAGTTTCTGTTAGACACGAGAGCTTGTAACCGTTGGGATATCACTTGCATGTGTTAGCAGTTACAATAGTTGTTCGTAATAAATGCACTTCTGACACAGTAGCTTAAGCCTATAATATAACTGTTATGCTTCATAATCTATAGAAGTTTCTTGGAAAAGAAATGGGTTTTCTTGTCAGAGAATAAAATAGAATAGATGATGATCCTTGAACTTTAATACAAGAAGTGAAAATCAAAGATCAGATAATGAGAGAGTTAATTTATCAAAGTCTTGATCAATAATTGTTTAATAAATGAAGTTATCAATTAATAAAAAGAAAGGAAGCAATCTAAAACATAGACTCACTCATCAAAGATATTATGAATCAAATACTTTATGGAACAGGCTATTGATAAATGACGAATTATAGATAAAGTGATTTTAATCAAGAAAGTACTTTTGAAGTCAGTGAAAAGCTTGTAATTTAAATCAGGTGCCTTCGTTGTTTTTCATAAGAAAAATAAGATGTTTAATGAAGGCTGAGAAAAGCTTGAAGATAGTATAGTATCATATTTTCCGAAAAATAAAGTGAGGAACTATTTAAAGAAAAGTATTTGAACTTTATGTAACAGATGATCGACTATTAGCTTTATCCAACAGCTTATCGATAATTGAAGTAACTGAAAACAAGCAATTTAAAACAAATTTATCTAAAACGTTATCAATAAGGATTTGATCGAACATTTTATCTAAAAAGCTGTCTGGAAAACTTAGACAAAGTTTGGCAGAAAAACATGACATTGATCGATTAAATGATCGATAAGTGTAATTATCGATTTGCTGATCGGTAACTGAAATTATTGATAAAATGATCGATAGTTGGCCAAATAAAACTTGAGGTAGAGAAATACAAAGTGAAGCATGATCGAATACGCTATCAAACAATGTGATAGATATGGTTTTAGAGCAAGTAATCGATGAGTATGATATTTGATAAGGTGATAGACAGCTATAATAGTATTCTGAATAGATATGGCTTGAAGAGAACTTACCAATACTCTCTCATGTGATCGATAATCTCATTTATCCCTTAGGTTATCAATAATAGCTTGTTAACCATGAGAAACTTAACCTTTAAACCCGATAGCTTGTCGATCAATTGAATTATTGATTAAGTGATCAATAATTGCTTAACAGAAACTATATTAACGCAAGTTTACCAATGATCAAACAGGTGATTGAATAAAATGGTGATCTAATAAGTTATTTGACACAGTGATTATGTAACATGTTATCGATAAAACTTAATGGCACACCTCTTTTAATATCCCATTATACATCAATTGGAACCATGATAATTCATTTCCCAATGTTTCAGAGTGAAAAATTTCAACTTCAATTTATTCTATCCGTAAACTGTTCATCCGAATTTAGGCTAACTTTGAAAATTCATAACTAATTCTAGAAAAATTGAAACAAGGTAGTTCCATTTTTCATGTGAAGCTTGCTAAGAATTCTTTAGAGAAAAAATATTTGCTGGAATCAATTCCATCCAGAACAGCACCGGAAAATTCAACAAAGTGTACTGTTCATTTGATCAATTTTCAAATTTTCAGTATTTTAGCCTAACTTTGGAAGGGCATAACTTTTAGCATAAAGCTCCAAATTTGATGGTCTACCACTTATTTTAAAGCTAAAAATGACATCTAACTGCCTACAAAATCTCATACCCAGATTTCTAAAATTAATTTTTGAGCTTTTCAGGCCTAAAACCAATTTGTAAATTCAAACAAACATTTAGATGATTCGTCCATATTTTTTGCAAATTTATTGAGCCTCTAACTAACTAAAATAATTATTTTTCATCTAATTTTCCAATATTTTCACGAAAAACCTTTGTTATTGGGAAGTTCTGTAACAATTTATTTTCACAATAATTCCATCTTCCAAGCCTCAACCAAGTTTTCAAAACCTCTAATTTGGATTTTCCCCATTTTTTGTGAATTTTCTAGAATTGTTCTCAAAATTCCTGTTTGCCCTTCCTAAACCGATAATTATGAAAATACCAGCCCGAACCTTATCGAGATTTCACCTTAAAAGTTGTTTTGTCTCCCCATCTAATTTCTACATTGGCCATCTTCCCAATTTTTAATTCCCTATATCCAGATGAAATTTTTTGGGATGTGACAATTTCTCCACCTTTTTAATAAATTTCATCCTCGAAATTTAGAAACATACCTTAATTGAACAGTTCTGGGTATCTGATCTCATGTTTTCTTCCTTCTCCCACGTAGCCTCCTCCTGAGTTAGATCCTTCCAGACAATTTTAACCATCAAAATAGTCTTATTCCGCAATTGCTTAATCTGCTTATCTATCACTTCCACTGGTTTCACCTCAAACGTGAGATTATCTCACAACTTTATGTCTTCGTATTTCAAGACATGTGAGGGATCTAGCTAATATTTCTTCAACTAAGAAGCATGGAAGACGTCATGAATCTGGCTTAGATTAGGAGGTAGGGCCAATCTATAAGCTACCGGGTCAATTCTTGACAAGATTGGAAGGGTCCGATGAATTTTGGCATCAATTTACAGGCCTTCATTGACCTTCCTACACCCATAGTTGGAGAGACTTTCAAAAACACATGGTCTCTAACTTCAAACTCTAGATGCTTCCTCCGCATGTCGATATAACTCTTTTGTCTACTTTGTGCCATAAGTAGCCTTTGCCGCATCATTTTAATTTGTCGTGAGGTTTACTCTACCAAGTCGGGGCCAAATACCTTCCTTTCTCCTAATTCGGTCCAACACAACAAGTATCTATATTTCCTCCTGTATAAAGCCTTATAAGGAGCCATCTGGATACTAGAATGGTAACTGTTGTTATAGGAGAATTCAACCAATGGCAAATATTTATCCCAGTTCCCTTTGAAATCTAGAGCACAAGCTCTTAGCATATCCTCTAACATCTAAATAGTAAGTTCTATCTGCTCGTCTATTTAAGGATGATAAGCTATATTGAAACTTAGCTTAGTGCCCGTAGCTTCCTGTAGCACTTTCCAGAATTTAGAGAGAAATCTTGGGTCCCTGTCAGAGACAATTATTTTGGGTACTCTATGTAACCTCATAATTTCGTGAATGTATACTCATGCCAATTTCTTTAGTTGATAGTGTTTCTTAATGGCCAAGAAATAAGCTGAATTTGATAGACAATCCACAATCACCCATATCGCATTATAACCTGATGATGTACGAGGCAATCCCATCACAAAATCCATGGAAATGCTATCCCATTTCCATTCTGGAATACTTAATGGTTGCAAGGATCCTGATAGCTTTTGGTATTCAACTTTTACTTTTTAACAAGTGAGGCACCTTGACACGTAGTCTATCACATCTTTCTTCATACCAAGCCGATAGAATGATCTTTTAAGATCTCGGTACATTTGGTCATGCTGGGTATGATGTATCGACTCTTGTGTGCCTCTTTTAAGATTTGCCCCTTAATTTCTGAGTTTGGGGGAATATAAGTTCTTCCCTTATATTTCACGATCCCTTCCTGAGTTATCTCAAAATCTCTCATCTCATTTCTTAACACTTTGGCTTTTAAAATTTCAGTTAGTTGATCTCTCTGTTGAGCCTTCTTGATTTGTTCAATGATTTATGCTTCCACTTTTACAATGCCAATCTAGCCTGCTATTAGCCGTATTTGGCTGATGAGATCCCAATCTCGGATATTTTCAATCAACCCTTGTTCCTTTATCATTCATGGCACCACCTGCATCGTCTTCCCGCTTAACACATCTGCTACCACATTTACTTTGCCTAGATGGTATTTGATTTGATAATTGTTATCCTTGAGTAATTCCATCCATCTCCTCTGTCTCATATTGAGTTCTTTCTGGTCTTGCAGGTACTTGAGGCTCATATGATCACAATACAATTTAATAGTTAACCCATATAGATAATGCCTCCAGATCTTCTGGGCATAAACAATCGCTACCAGCTCAAGCTCATGCGTGGGATAATTCTCCTCATGAGTTTTTAACTGTTATGAGGCATAAGCAACTATTCGACCCTACTACATTAGCACACATCCCAATCCCTTCTTACGCACATCTATATATACCACGTATGGTAATGTAGGATCAGGGATTATCAGCACAAGAGTCGAGGTCAGCTTCTGCTTCAACTCCTGGAAGCCAGCCCCACATCTAGTATCCCAATTAAATGATTGGTTCTTTTGAGTAAACTTGGACAGTGGTAGGAAATCCAAGAGAAATCCCATATAAACCTCCTATAGTACCTTGCCAGTCCTAGAAAGCTTCTCACCTCGGTTACTGTCTTGGGCTGTTCCCAATTCAACACGACTTCTACCTTACTTGGGTCCACTACTACTCCATCTTGAATAATTACGTGACCCAAGAACTTTACTTCATTTAGCCAGAACTTACATTTTCTCAATTTAACATACAGTTGCTATTCTCGCAATATGCCTAATACAATTCACAGATGCTGTTCATGTTCCTCTGGTGTTTTAGAATACACCAAGATGTTATCAATGAATACCACTACAAATTGATCCAGGTATGGCTAGAAGATCCTATCCATGTAGTCTATGAATATAGCAGGTGCTTTTGTCAATCCAAATGGCATCACTAGAAATTTGTAATGCCCATACCTTGTTTAAAAGGCAGTCTTTGGGATATCTTCTGCCTTGATCCTCAACTGATGGTATCCCAATCTCAAGTCAATCTTAGAAAATACAGTGGCTCCTGCCAACTAATCTAGCAAGTTATCAATTTGTGGTAATGGATACTTGTTCTTGACCGTTACTTTATTCAACTCACGGTAGTCTATACATAACATCAAGCTACTGTCCTTTTTCTTCACAAACAATACTAGTGCACTCTACAGAGATATGATGGGGTATATAAAACCTTTCTCTAGTAGCTCCTCTATATGCTTTTTCAGCTCTGCTATTTCATTTGGAGCAATTCGATACGAAGCCTTTGAGATTGGATTTGTCCCCGACACCACGTCAATAACGAATTCAATTTCTCTTTTAGGTGATAACCTACTGATTTATGTTGGAAACACCTCGAGGAATTCCCGAACTACTGGAATATCTAAAATTCCTTCTTTCATTTATACCTTCATCGAGAAGAACACCATATAACCTTGGCAACCCTGCCTCAACCACCTATCCGTTTAGGCCGCTGAAATCAAGTTCAATTTCACTTTTGTCAAAGGGGTTAACTCTCAGGCAAGAAGGATCAATGTTTTGTTCTTACAATCGAGGAGGACATTTTGGGAAGACAACTAGTTCAAGCCATGGATGATATTAATATCACAGAAAGGCATGCATACTAGGTCTAATGTTGTGCAATAGTGGGCATACCAGACAACATAGTTTAAACAAATAGTAGAAGTTAAAATTTTTCTTCCGATGGGAGTGGAAACACACAAATCATACAGCAATGTGTCGATAGCAAGACCTCAGCGCGTAGCGCAATCATATGATATAAACAAGTAGCTGGTACCCAAATTAAACAAAGCATCCACAAGGTAGCCATTAACAATAAATGTACTTTGGATCATTTCAGACAATTTATGAGCCTCTTCCTATTTTTATTTATTTATACTAATATTTATACAAATTTCTAATTAGTATTCATTATTTTATTTCATTATTTTTTTTCCGGCAAACCAATCATTCTCCGAAAGGCCCCTATCTATCTCTCTTTCGTATTACTTTTTTAGGGCGAACACCCTGCCCTGAGCCTAAGGTCTTACCAAGCTATTGGCACCTTGCGGGTACTCCCTAGCAAAGTGTCTAGGTTGTCAATATCTAAAACACACGCTCTGAACTATCGTGCACGGCCTATCTCCATGATTGCAGCCACAAGATTCATATTCCCTTCCTTAGCAAACATTCTCTGTTCCTCGATGGACATTCTTTGTACCTTCTTGTCAGGCTCCTCACCTTGACCTGCTATTCCAATTAAACCTCTTTCTTTTTCGGCTTCCGCCAAAGAAAGTACCTTCCTGACCCATTCTTGCCCCTGACTTCTCAGTTTGCAGGGTTGCTCTAGCCAGCTCAACATGATTCTGGCTATTCTCGTTGATACGGCAGACTTCCATTACCTTATTGGAAACTTCCAGTTGTCTCGAGGCTACTTTCTCTCTCAACTCTGGTTTCAGCCCCCTGATCATCATTTCTATGAACCAATGTTCATCATTCATATGCTAGAGATAAGTAGAATACCTAGATAACTTGATACATACTCATCAAAAGGTTTGTTCGTGGCTTGCTTTATGGTGGGGAATGTATTTTAGGAAAAACTAGTCCTTAAACACTTCCTACGTGACTGGGGTTTCGTTGGCCTGGAGGACCAGCTTGATGTTCTTCCACCATCTATCTGCTTCCCCTTCTAGTTTTTATATTGCCAACTGAGCCTTTCTCTCAGATGGACACTCCAGAATAGCAAAGATCTTTTCTAGCCAAGTTATCCAATCCTCGGCTACTTGCACATCAAAGGTTCTCTTGAAAGCAGGAGGGTTGTGTTTGCCAAACTTAACGATCTATTGCTATAAGGTGTCAAGCTCTGTAGCAGGTTAAGTTCTCATAGGAGCAATTTCATGTAGTTGCTGTGGTGGTGGTGGTACGGGCTGGGTTGTCCCGGCTATTTCTTGCCCAGGCTGCTATAATCGTGCCAGTGCTACTGCTACTACTGTAGCTATAGCAGCATCCCTCTCTTGTTCTTGCCTAGCTTGGGTGGCTTGAATCTCAACCATAGTTCTCTGCTATTCCTCTAATATTTCTATAATTCTTTCTATTGGATCAATAGGGGGTCTTGATGACTCTCTCCTTGTACTGGCTCTCCTTCCTCTTGATCCACATATATGGCACGGTTAGCAAAACATAGTTCAAGTATTAGTACAACCCGTTACAACCACTTAACATATTATACATTCATCCATACTCACGGCATAGAAGCCAAAAAAGGGAAAGTAATGATAACAAAAATCTCCAAGTCATCAAGCAACTGATGGAAAGTACAGGACACAGAGCAACCACAAATTTTTTGGATCTTATCCTGTTAAACTCTAGTTCGTGGTAAGATCTCCATCAGTGCTCAGCTCCAAAGAGCATAATCAGTATTTGGATTTTCCTCAATTACTTTGTTGTATAATAGTCTCACATAAAGGAGAAAATCCAAATAGATAGTAACATACTGATTCTGGGTCTGGTCTATATGCCTTCCCAGCTCCCTTACTTCCTTGAGGATGCTATCATAGCCTCTAAACTCTTTCTTTATTAATAAGGGTCTCTTCTAGATGGGTATGTTCTTGTCCTTGTCTTGTTCTAGTCTCACCATCCTAATTGGTACTGCTTAAATAGCATTAAGGCTCGCCTCATCTGGACGTGGCCGAGGTCTTGTAGCACTCTAGGCATCACTATCCTCGTGTTTTAAAATATCATGAGAATCTTCCTCCCAATATATATCCTCTATCTCATTGAGAAGTTGGTAATACCTTAGTGGTGGAGTCAGGTCATCAGGGTTCGATATATGCGGGTGGTACCATTCAAGGTACAGCTCCCCCGGCATCCTCTGATTCACAGTTTCCCTAGAATCACTGTTACAGCAGGCCATAACTTTTCCTGTACTCAACTCTATCTATAATATACCAATCCACCACAAGGTATAGTCCTAACTAACATCATTCAGTCAAGCAACCACAATCTAGAATCATTCATCCCAACAAATCATATTTCACAATTCACGATCAACTATTAACAATCAATCACAATTCACAACATAAAACAATCACAACAATGCAACTTAAACAGAGCCAGAAGCTTTGTTCTAATACCAAAAAGTGTCACACCTCTTTTAATATCCCATTATACATCAATTGGAACTATGATAATGCATTTCTGGATGTTTCCGAGTGAAAAATATCAACTTCAATTTATTCTGTCTGTACATTGTTCATTCGAATTTAGGCCAACTTTGAAAATTCATAACTAATTCTAAAAAAACTCAAAACAAGGTGATTCTAATTTTCAAGTGAAGCTTGCCAAGAATTCTTTAGAGGAAAAATATTTGTTGGACTAAATTCCATCCAATATAGCACTAGAAAATTCAACAAATTATACTGTTTATTTGGTCAATTTTCGAATTTCTAGTATTCCAACCCAACTTTGGAAGAGCATAACTCTTAGCAAAAAATTCAAATTTGATAGTTTACCACTTATTTTAAAGCTAAATGTGAGATCTAACTGCTTGCAAAGTCTCATATCCAAATTCCATCATTTTCTTATTATTTTATGTGTCACAATTTTGCCCCTAATTTAGGCAATTTTATTCCTTAATCACCTCTTTCTTAAATTTTTCCCATACCCTTTACGCATTCCACCATTCTATATTTCAACATTAGGGTATGTCATAGAAATATAATTTACATCGTATCATCATCCAAACTCATTACAAACTTAATATGAAATTCACTAAAGCATTACATAACTTCTCAAAATATCATGAACTCCATAATGCTTCTTCATTCCAACACCATTTCCTTAAACTTGCCATCAGATCAACCATCTCCTAATTAATAAATTAATTGACATGGG
Organism: Neltuma alba; assembly: GCF_004799145.2. Taxonomy (NCBI): domain Eukaryota; kingdom Viridiplantae; phylum Streptophyta; class Magnoliopsida; order Fabales; family Fabaceae; genus Neltuma; species Neltuma alba. The sequence continues at coordinate 61,434 of NW_021636863.1, forward strand.
GGAATGAGATTTCATGCAAATCTTAGTAGCAATTGAACTATAATTATCATGTAAATCAAGCAGGTTATAATGTGTCATGTTATCACACCTTAAGGCATAATCAAACCACATATAATCAGAGTTAACGTCATGCTAGGAGAGGAATACCAACACTTCCACAATAACATAATTCAATGTATTTGGCCAAAGCATAACCCAAAGTCATCCAATCGACCAAGATCACAACACAATTCCTCAATCCAAGCAAACAACATAATCATATTAAACAAGAAAGATAAATAATCAAATTATAATTCAATACTACCTTTATCACTTGGTTAATTCAATCTCCTCAAAGGGATTATGTTTCTTCTTGATTTCTCTTCACAACACCTATTGATTCATGCATAAATATAACTATATTAACAACCAAACAACTTAATACAACACTTTAACTTTAACTCAACAAATTTTCCCTTTTTTCTTTGATTTTTAACAAAATAATTCCTCCTTTAGAATCAATGATCTCTTGGCTTAATCCTATACAATTTTCATGAGGAATTGAAATATCCAATCAGATTTTTAAACATCAAACTCCTTCCCCATGAAATCATATTGGCTGAATAAGGGGTATATGACTTCAAAAAATTCCATTTTTGATTCCAATAATTTTAAACACTTCCCAATAGTATATCCCTACATAAAAACACATTTTAAACCCATTTAAATCGTTAGATCAATGCAAAATAAACTCCTCCAGCAAGAACACCCCTTGGTCAAAATGACCATATACAGCCTTAGGTTGATTTTCTTCCAAAAACCACTTTATACACCACTTAAACAAGCTTGTTCCATATCATATTTAAGGTTTCTATCCTTCCCTAATAGCCAAGCATGTTAACTAAATTTTTGCAGCATTTTTCCTTAATTTTTCATGCCAAAAACCCAACCAAAACTAGCTTAAAACTTAGGGATAAGAAGGATTGAGTATATGTTGATGTTTCCTTGCTATAAACTGAATAGTTCCTTGTGTTAGTGGCAGCTTCATCCAAGAGGGGGGTGAATTGGGTGAGGTATAAAAATTTAAACATATTGAAACAGTAAGGTAAATAAAACAGAGAGCGTTGAGTTAGAAGAATTTCACTATAGAGTGAAGACACCAGATTTATATCGGTTCAGTCTTCTCCACTTGACCTGTGTCTAGTCCTCAGAATACCTTTGAGATTTCCACTATGATCTCAAGATTAAACGGGCTAGCTCTTGGTGCCTCAGTATAGTAATTGATTTCACAATCACTCCTCTTTACTACCCGTGAGGTTACAATCCCTCTCAAGAGTCCACACTCTTGAGTTCCTCTCAGAAAATGAGTAAAAGGTATATCAAACTCTCTTATTGAGTAAATGAATAATAAACACTAAAGCTCAGTGAGAAAATAGAGTATTGAATGCAACAGCAAATGTTTCTCTAGAGGGTAGCTTGCGTATTCAATACTTTCATTCAATGCTCTTCGTACCTTTTATAGTTGGAGAAGTTTAATTATCCGTTAGACTGAAGAGCTTCTAGCTTTTGAAAGTTCAATTACCTGTGTTCATAGTTACAATGGTAGTTCACCATTAATGCCTCTAACACAGTAGGTTAAGGGCTACTAAATAACCATTATGCTTCGTAATCTGTAGCAACACTTGAAACAAGTGAGTTCTTTTTCAGAAGGAAACTTGTGTAGATAATTGAACAAATAATGAACATTGATATTCATATACTAATTGGAAAAGCAATGAATCAATCATCAGATACTTTAATTATGAACTGACCATACTTGATCGATACCTTAATCGACAAGTAGTTGATCGATCAAGTTTTTGATTAAATACAGAGAAGGCTTTGGTCACATATGTGTACATTTATTGATGAGCTTATGGATCAATAGATGATCGCATAAGTGATCGGTAAATGGTAAGAAATGAACACAGAGACTTTCAGAAGAAATTTTGCAAAAGTAAGACTTTAAATCCATCAATGCCTTTGAATCATTTCAAAAGATAATTATGTGTACAAGGAACACTGAGAAAAGCTTAAAGATAAAAATATGAGAAAATTTGAAATCATCGTGAAAAGCTTGTTATGAAATGAACTTGTACAATGATTGAACAAGTGATCAAAAACTGTTTGATCGATCATATTATCGATAAAGCTAAGTATGAGGGAAATAGATTTTGAACATCGTTGATCAAACACATTATCGATAAACAAATAATAGATAAATTGATCGATAAAAGGTTTAAAACAGGTTTCCTCAAATAAGTTACAAAATACTCAACGATAGAGTAAATGATCGATTAAAGCTTGATTGATTAAGTGACCGATAAAATATCATTGGAAAAATTTAGTTTAAAAGGCTAGAAAAGAGTATGATCAATCACGTTATGTGAAAACAGATGTTTCAGAAGATCGGATGATTAATCATTTCATCAATAAATCAATGATTGATCAGGTGATCCAAAAGAAACTTAAAACAATTTAGTACAGTGAGATAGTAATGGTCGATCAATTGATCGATAAAGAATTGATTGATCAAATGATCGATTAAAGAACCTGTCAACACATCTCAACAAAATATCGATAATCCATTAAGTTATTATGCAATGATAGAGCATGTTATCGATAAATGTCTGATCGAAAAGGTGATCGATAAATGGTGAATGAAATAGAATACAGCTTAAGTAGAAGAGCTTTACTATTTATCTATCTTCTCATCGATAACTCATTAATCAATCAGGTGATCGATTAAACCTTACTAAAATTGTGTCCCTTTATCTGTCAGTTGTTTGATCATCAAATTATCGATCAATTGATCAATAATTTTCTGCATACTTGTATACTAAACAGTGTTAACCTTGATCGATAAACTGATCAATCAACACATAAAATCATATTTATCTAGCAAGTTATCGATTAACTTTACTGTTAAGTTACCTTTATATACAGAAACATTTTATCTGTCATGCGATCGATTATCCTTTGATCGATCAGGTGATGGGCCAACCTACCAAGCCAAAAATTACTTAATTTGTTATCATCAAAATCTTAAATCTAACACCTTGCTCAAAACCCTCTCAAATTTGGTCTCCTCAGGTCTGGACACAAAGTGGCAGCACCTCCCCTTATTTTTCTAATTTTCCAACATTTTCTTGTATTTTAGGAGGGGGTATTTATGGACAAATGGACCTGCTATATTCCCTCTAATTTGGATGCCCAAAATGATAGAAAATGAGGTGAGTTGGTAGCCATCAAGTGCATCATAACTTCAGATTTAGCCATGTGTACAAACTCTAGATTTTTCCAAGTTTTATCCCTTAAGTTCGCAATTTATTTAATCAAAAAAAGTGTTGTCCAGAAGCTATACAAAATTGGGCTTGGATTGGACCTAATGTGGGCCCCACAAATGGTCTAGGCTAGCCTAAAAAGATGGCCCACAAACCAAATCAAAATCTCAAACCATTCCACCCCTTTATCGATTACTATTCACTATTAACATTTCATAATTTTTCCAAACCTCCAAAAATTCATTTCTCTCCATGATAATTCACCTTTTAATATGAAAACATAATTTGGAAATTGTCATAATTTTTTGCCACCTCTAGATATTTATTTTGAATTTTCTCCGGTTAGGCCTCTATCAATGTTACTACAAAAAAATAAATTCCCTAAAATTAATTCCTGAGCTTTCCAGGCCTAAAACTAATTTTTTAAATTTAAAAAAATATATAGATGATTTTTTCATATTTTTTCCAAATTTATTGAGGCCTTTAACTAGCTAAAATAATTATTTTCCTCTGATTTTCCAATATTTTCCCCAAAAACCTCCATTGTTAAGAAATTCTGTAACAATTTATTTTCACAATAACTCCACTTTCGAGCCTCAATCAAGTTTACAAAACCTGTAGTTTGCATTTAACCCTTTTTTTTCTGTAACTTTCTAGAATTTTTCTCAAAATTTTTCGTTTTGCCCTTCTAGATTGATAATTATGAAAATGCCAGCCAGGATTTCACTTTACAAGTTTTTTCATCTCCCCGTCTAGTTTCTAATTGGCCCTCATCCCAATTTTTAATTCCATATTTCTAGATGAAATTTTTCAGGATGTGACGCTTAAGAGTTTCTATGCCCACAATAAAGCAGTCATTTATCTAACATGTGTTTGATCAACCCAATGATCCAACACATGATCGAATAACTTAACAAGTATCTAGAGAAAATTAACTACTTATTTTATTATCATCAAAACCTTAAATCTAACATTCTTTCCTTTTTTGATGATGACAAAACATAAGATATATAAAGCACTTAGAGCACAGGAACTAAACAGTTGCTAAAGATTCACAAAAATTCACAGAAATAGAAATATTAATAGAACTCAAAAGAAAGTAAGCTGTGAATTATCATCCAAATACTAAAAAAGTCATCAACAGGAAAAATAATAAATTGCTATAACACTGAAAAAATAATAAAAGATAAACTAATCTAAATGCTTCTTCCCCTTTTTGTCAGTATAAGAAGCAGTAGAGTTGGAAGGAATGGGAAGTGGAGGTAGTTGAGAAATTGAGAGAGAGCTTGAGAGATAGGGGGAGAGGTTAAGAAAGAGATATAGGAATGATGGCAAGCAAGATAGAGGTAGGAACAGTGGTGATAGGACTTGGGGAGGGAAGTGAAGTGGGTTCAGGTGGTGCAATGGGATGAGTAAATAGGTCCTCATAAGTGAATAAGGTACCAGGTGCAGAGAAATTGGCAGAAAGTAAGGTGACCAAACTCTTAAGTTCCTTAAACTCCTTGTCTACAACATCAAATATTTGAAAGACTTCTTTTTCCAAAACCGCCATTCCTTGTCTGTGAAGATCCAAGATAGTGTATAGCCCTTCAAATTTCTTGTCAGAAATTTCTCCATATTCCTTGGCAATGGTGTATAGTTTGCTCTCAAAGGCTTGAAGTTCACTTTAGAACAATCCTCGGATAGAAGCTCCATAGAAAGAGGGTGCAAATGTCTGAGTTAGATCAGTAGAAGATTGAGCCTTATCTTGTCCCCTTGAGGCACTGGCCATGGCTGGCTGTTTCTCTTTCCCTTTCTCAGCCTTTGTTATGCTGGGTGGAAGGGTAGTGGAATCCTTTTTTTTTTTTTTCAATTGAGTGGTTCCAAAGATAGGGATTTTCTCCTTGGTGTCTCAAGTTCCAGATGGGAAATTTGATGCACTTGGAGAAAATATGAAGCTAATTGAGGGTAAGTGAAAATCGCCTTGACTGTCTTTGTTTACACCTTGGGGCCAATTTCAAAAATTTATCCAAGGATTGTACTATAGGCACAACCTCGGGTCTTTTCACTTGTGGAGCCGAAATTAAGATCCTAGATTAACTAAATGCCATGGTTATGCAAATTAAGCTGGAAAAGGTTGGGGGTTTTCATTGAGATTTGTAATTAAGATAAAATACAATAGAATATAAATGTATTTTTGGATTTTTAGGAGATGAAGATGAAATGGTTGGAAATCAAGTACTAAATCAATTGATGAAACCTCTTGAAAATGGATTCTTGGCAATCATAATTCTCTTAAGATGTGGGAGTTTTAGAAATTCATTAGGTTTTCTTGATAACAACCTCAATAACTCATTGAGTCCAATGCTTACATTAATGAAAACATTGTTAAGCTTCCCTAATGTGTAATTAAGAATGATTAATGCAAATGGTTCAATGCAATAGAAAATCAACTCATCATCAAAACATGACCATGCAAGATGAAGAGAATCAAGAAAGCTACAAAGAACATATATGTAACTACATATATTGAAGCATGAAATCCAACATTAACCAATCCAACTACAAATATGAATCATCAACTAGTGATTACATATCAATCAAAGTCTTTCACTAAGAATTTACAAATCCTAGACCTAGGAATTCATAAATACATAGGTAAACTAAGATGAAACTGAAACTCCCCTTTTAAGCTCTTAGAACTCATGCCAATCATCCATCTTCAAGAGTTGGAGGAAGCCTAGCCACTCATGGTGTACAGAAACATCTCCATTGAAATTGACTCAGTGTTGCCCATGGATGAAGATGACAGTGGAAGATGAGGGATTAGGGTTCTAGTGGGAGAGATGAGAGAAGATGAAGAGAAAAATGTGGATGGTGGCTCAATCTCTGTGTCTGACCTCACTCATCCCAAAAATAGGGTTTCTAACCCGAATATGACGTGTCTGGGTCGGTTCATGGAAGTGGGCAAGTCAAATTTTCCCGAAATGGTCAGGTCTGATTTTGCTGATACGAGGGGTTTGCCGCGGTGAACCATGGCAGAGAGTTTCATTCTGAAGGCAGATGTTCCCGCGGCGAAGGCAGAGTGTGCCGCGGTGAACCATGGCAGAGGCTCCTCTTTTTGCTCTTTGTGCCTTGAGTCTTCAATCTTAGCTCCAATTTCAGGTGTCCTACACTGAAAAGCAACAATTTAAGGCATCAATTGTCCTAGAAACTAATTGAATACAATTAATAACTAATTATGACAATTTTACCCTCAAAAAGACACTAACTCAATGCAAGGACTCTTGATCTAAAATAAGCTCAATTATAGCCAAAAGAGCTAGAAAATGCAACAAAACCATGGATGATGTAATGAAAAGATAAGAATAATTTGAGCTCAATCAGTAAGGAATTGAGGTGGCCTTAGACTTGAAAAGAGTGAAATTCTTTATTTCACTATAGATCAATGCCCCTATGTTGATCTTTTCTCCACATGTGATCCTTGCCGGTAATAGATAATCCTCTTGGGTCAAATGTGAAAAGCTCCCAGACTTATTGACCATGCTCCTGGAGTACATGTAGTGGATTATTTGAAAATAATCACACATTTGCCTAGGTGGGAAACTGAGCTCTCCAGGATAGGTATCACTCTGTATCAGTATTTTGTAGGTCTTTATAGCATTCATCTCAGGCCCTCTTACATGTTCCTAAGTACCTAATAACTAATTAATCTTCACTGGGTTTAGAGTGATTGTTCGGCCTTAAGCTTAGTGGTGATGAAACTTTTTGTTAGATTTCCCTCTTTATTATAGGCATCATGTGCCTTCATATTGCAGTAAAACCATCTCACCACTTTTGGACAGTAATCCTCTCGAATGCTTAACCAATTTATATAATATTTCACGGGCTCAAACAAATCCAACATAATTTTCTCATTTTTCTTTAGCATTTTTAGGTCCATGGAAACTACTGGACAAAATTTTCTTGTGGCCAAGTCAGTTTTATATTTTCTCATGTTGACATCCTCATCTAACTTGCCTACTAGAAATTCTTTAGAGGATTGAAAGGGATTACCTTGAGCAAAAGCTTAATGAGATACCCCTTTACTAGCTCTCTATTTCTTCTTTCTTGGCTATTTAGGGATTGCCAAGCCAATAGCAGTATCTGCAACTTCATGAACAAAGATTTCTTCATCAGACTCAATTTTTTATCCTTCAAAAATTACAGGTAGTTTGGATTTTGACCAAGTCTTTCTCTTACTTGGTGTCTATCGAGAAGAGCCTTGCAACTTGTCACATCCCACCAAATTTAATATTGATAGAAGGGGTAAAAATTTAAGTCGAGGACTAATATGGAAGGTAGACTGGTTGACCAAGCCAAACATGACATAAGATCTGGATAAGGTTTGGACTGACATTTTCGAAATTATCAGTCTAGAAAGGGCAAAATGAGAAAATGTGAGGAAAATTGGTGAATTAGAGGTTTTAGAACCTCAATGGAGGCCCTAGAGGTTAAATTGGTGAAAATAAATTATTACGGAATTTCCTGAAAACAGAGATTTTTTGAGAAAACAGTAGAAAATTGAAGAAAAATAATTATTTTAAATAGCTAGAGGCCTCAATAATTCTGGAAAGAATATGAATTAATTATCTAAAATTTATGGGAGTTTATAAAATTAGTTTTAGGCCTTGAAAGCTTAGGAATTAATTTGAGGGAATTTCTTTTCCTGTAGTAACACTGATAAAGGCCTAATCAGAGAAAATTCAAAATAAATAGTCAAAGGTGGAGAAAAATTCTGAAAATTTCTAGATCATATCCTCATATGAAAAATGGATTTTTAATAGAGAGAAAAGAATTTTTGGATGTCTAGAAAAATTATGAAATGTTACTAGTGAATAGTAACTGATAAAGTTTCAAAATAGTTTGGATTATGATTTGGTTTATGGGCCATCCTAAATGATGTGTGGGACCTACTTTGGGCCTAGAAGAGAGTCCAATTTCATGACTTGCTACCCACTCAAAGAAAGTAATTAAATAAAATCCAAAATTCATGGATAAATGTTGGAAAACTCTAGAAAATGACACTTGTTCAAATATGAACTCTTCTTATGTTAGATGGCTGCCAAATAACCCTCCCTAGGTGGCCTTTGGTCATGCAAATGGAGGGGGAATGCCAGCAGACCTTTGTCTATAAATACCCCCTCAAAATACAAGAAAATGGTAGAAAATTGAAAAATATAAGGGGAGGTTCTACAACTCTATTTCTAGACTGGAAAACCGAAATTAAGAGAGAGTTTGGGCAAGGAATCATCAAGGTATGTTCAAGCCTTGTTATAGTTAAGGTTCAAGCTAGTTTTAGTTAGGTTTTTGGTATAAAATTCAAGGGGAGATGTTGTCTCCATTTCAGTCTGAATATGTGACTATTAAGGAAGGACAGAAACCTTAAATATCAAGTGGGATAAACATGTTTAAGTAGTGTATGGATTGATTTTTGGAAGAATAAGTTAGGGTTTATGTTGTTCATTTTAGGCAAAGGGGGATCCTGGTGCAGCAGCTTGCTTTGCTGTGATTTGATGATTCCAATGGTTTTAAAATGTTTTTGTGTGTAGAGATATACTAAAAGGAAGTATTTCAAATAATTGGAATCAAAAATGGAATTTTTGGAAGCTTGAACACCCTATTCGGCCATGGCAGTTTGAGAGGAAAGGAGTTTATTTTTATAAATCTGATTGGATATTTGAATTTCTCATGAAAAATTATTTAGGAATGAGTCATGAGGTTGTTGATTCCAAGGGAGGAACAATTTTGTTAAAAATCAAAGAAAAAGGGGGAAAATGTTAGGTTAAGGTTAAAGAGTTGTGTTTAATTGTTTAGTTGTTAATGTAGCTTGTATTTAAGCTTGAGTCAATAGGTTTTGTGAGGAGAAAACAAAGAGAGGCAAGTTACATCAAGGAGGCCGAAACCTATTAAGTATGAAAGGTAGCATTGAATTATAATTTGATTGTTTGTCTTGCTTGTTTAATGTGATTATGTTGATTGTTTGAATTGAGGAGTTTATGTTATTGATTTGACCATGTCGTTACGCCTTAGGGTCAAATGCAAGAAATTTACCAAATTGCAAGGATTGTAGCACAATGATGCAACTCAGGTTATGTTCACTTTTAGGAGTCTTTATTGATGACCTAAGATAGACTAAATGCTATGTAATGCAATAAAATGTGATTTTGGGTTTTAAGGTTAAATTGAAATGTAACAAACTATATGCGATGGAAATAAACCTAAACTACTATATTTTTGGTATTTTTGATAAGGTGATAATGGGATGAAAATGGATGATAGGAAACCTCTTGAAAATGATTTTAATGGCAATCATAGTTTACTTAAGACACTAGGAGTTCCATAAAATCATTAGGTTTTCTAGAATAACAACCTCAATGACTCATTGAGTCCAATGTTTAAATCAATGAACTTCATTAATGAAAACATTGTTAAGCTCTCTTAATGTGTAATTTGAGAATGATCATGCAATTGGTTCATTGCAACCCAAAATCAACTCAATATCAAAACATAACCATGCAAGATAAGAGAGAATCATGAGAGTTACAAGGAAACATATATATGACTACATATATTGAAGCACAGAATTCAACATTAACCAATCTAAACTACAAATGTAAATCATTAACCAATGATTACAGTAACAATCCCAAGATCCTAACTAAGAATTTACAACTCCTTGACCTAGAAACCATAAATCATAGCTAAAAATTGCAAACTAAAACTAAACTCCCGAAGTCTAGAAACTCATGCCACTCCACCATTCTTTAAGAGTTGATAAACCCTAGCCCTCCATAGCTTCAAGAAAAGCTCTAACTAGAGTGAATCTGTCAACCATAGCAGCTGGGAGTGGAAGGAAATGAGATGGAATGAAGGAAAGATAAAGGAAATGGATGGGAAAGAAGATGGAGGTGGAGAGGCAAGAAGATAAGAGAATAGAGGTGTTGGAGATGATAGAATGGAGTTTTAGGTCGAAAATAGGGTTTTTAAGGTTTTAAGGGGTCAATCTGGATCGATCATAAGAGTAGAGGGTCCATTTTTGCGTTCTGGATCTGAATATGATATTACTAATAAGAAAGAGTTGGTCGCGACGAACTCAAAAGTTTGCCGCGGTGAACTATTATAGAAAGGAGCTTCAGCAAGATTTTGATAGTTGGCCACGACAAACTTAAAAGTTTACTGCAGTGAACCATTCCAGAAAGGAACTTCAATGAAATTTTAAGAGTTTACCACGACGAACTCCAAAGTTTGCCATGGTGAACTATTCCAGAATAGTCACTGATGCTCATTTTCAAACTTTTTGCCATAGCACAACATTTCCTTGACCACAACCAACTATTTCAGATTGAATATTTTGAGTTCTCATGCTGTGTAATGCTTTGGTCTTCAATTTTGGCTCTAATTCTCAAATGTCCTAAAATGAAAAGGGACAACTTGAAGCATTAATTGTCCTAGAAATTAATTGAATACAGTTAATGACCAATTATGACAATTTTACCCTCAAAAAGCCACAAACTCAAAGCAAGGACTCCTAATCTAGATTAAGCATAGTTATCATAAAAAAGAGCCAAAATCTATAATAAAAACCTTCAAAATGATATGAAATAACATAGAACAATTAGGTTCAATCAGTTATGATAATGATTGATTTTATGAAATTTGATTGTGCTTTGGCCAAATGCATAGAAACATGTCAATGTGAAAGTGTTGATGTTCCTCTTTTGGTATGATGCAAAATATGATTTTATGTGACTTAAGGATGTCTTGAAGTTTTATAACACATCACATTATACTTACTTGATTTACATGATGATTGTAATTCATTGCTATTGAGATTTTTATGAAATCTCACTCCCCTCAATGTATAAACAATAATAGTAACCCCAGGTGGTGTTGTCAAGGGCAAGAAGAAAGGATTGGAAGTCATATTGGAAGAGGATTAAGCTTAATGTCATTGAAGTTATGATTTGTAAATTATTATGAGCTATAATGCATTGCTGTAAACTATATTGGAATATTATATCAATGATTAAGGTTGCTCTATCTATAAGCAATTAACTAAGAAATTATGGTTATGCATGTGTTATATGATTGGAAAAGCTAGATGAAAGGACAAGGAAAAGAAAAAGCAAGAATTGTATGAAAAAGGGATAAAGGTTGACTTTTTAGGAGTAAAGTTTGACCAATGTGATTTTAGGCAATTGGATTAATCTGAATCTGAAATTTGGTGTACTTATAGATCTCATTTTTAGCTTTAAAAGAAATGGTAACTCATTAAATTTGGATTTTCATACAGAAAGTTATGCTCTTCTAAAGTTGGACGTAAAACCTGAAAAATTGAAAAATGACCAAATGAACAATCCCACTTTGAACGAAATCTGGGATTGATACATGAGATCTAGATACTGATGAGTATTTTTTTTATTTAAAGAGCATGCCAAGACCTTTCTATAGAACCTAGAAGCACTTTGTTTTGATTTTTCTACAATTAGTTATGAATTTTCAAAGTTGGCCTAAATTGCTGTGAGCAGTGTACGGAAATCCAAAAATGAAAATTGTGAAATTAAAATTTGGGTTAATATAAATTCTGGTCCCTCAAATTTGAGGCCATTTTGGTATTGGTCCCTGAAATTTAAAACTGATAGTATTGGTCCCTCAAATTATATTTGTTTCTGGCTGTTGATCCCTAATAGCTTTAGGCTATCAAATTTGTCTGAGTTAGCACTAACTCTGTTAACCTATGACGTGGCATCTGACTTGGCAACTAAAGTGTGATGATGTCGCATGAGCAATGGAGGCTGACCTGGACAATGACAGAAAAAGAAAAACAAAATGAGAAGGTAGACGATGGCATGAGGATGACAACGCAAGCAATGGCAGAGGGTGGCGTGAGGATGATAGTATGAGCAATGGCAGAAGGTGCCTTGCTCTTTGATCTGTGATTTTTGTGACTTTCCTCTTTGATCTAATGATTCATAGACTACAGTTGACTAGTGGTGTCTCCACCTCTTTAATCTACATGATAGATATCGATTTCTATTTCCTTTATTTTTTCCGTTCTAGAGCTTGTCACCTTTTTACCCCTTCCCTGGTTATTATCATCGTCGATAAGGATATTGTAGCCATCTAGCTTCTGTTGCAAGTTCAAAGTTTGATCTAGTCCAACCACTACAAATTTTTTGTTTTTCTTTTTGAAAAGTAAGATTTGGTTTTTAGTTTGTGATTAGTTGTTGTGCAGCTTTTTTTTGTTTTTCTGTCATTGTTGCTTTGCTTCTACTATCGTCTCCTGTAAATGGAGGTCATCGCGGTGATCTTATCATGTCTCTAAAGCTTGTGGATTTTCCTTCTAATTTGATCTATTTCCCTTTTTCTTATTCATCATTGTTGTTTCATACTTATGCTATATGATTATAATATGTGCTTAGACTGAAGTATTTTTCTTAATAAATGAAAAACACTTCATATAGACCAAAAGCTTAGTTGGTTTTTTGAACTAGATCTTTGTACAGATTGATGGTTTTGCTTGGCTACACAAGAGGTATGCTCAGTATTTTTTGATGACTCACAACTTCCAGATAATGTGATAGTCAAAGACAAAGGAGGTGAAGAATATTGCTGCGATGGTTCTTAGTGGTCCAAGTGCAATGAAAAAAATATTGGTCCTACAATAGAGGCTCTGCATGATTCTTTATGGTTGGGCACTCGCAAAGAGGAAGAAGGAGGATGTTTGTTGGTGAAAAATAGAAGTGGGAGATTGAGGAAGAACACTGGAAATGATTTCTAGGAGTCAGAAGATAAGAGAGAAGCCTTAGAGAGAATGGCCTAATGTTATGGTGCATTTTGGGCTTTCAGATTGATTAGACGGACAGGATTTAGAGATTCTAGGGGATTAGGAGAAAAATGATTCCACATCATCAAGCTTTAGTTACCAAATCAAATGCCACGTCATAGGTTAACGGAGTTAGTGCCAACTAAGACGAATTTGACAGCCTAAAGCTATCAGGGACCAATGGCCAGAAATGGATATAATTTGAGGGACTAATACATTGGTTTTAAATTTTAGGGACCAATACCAAAATGGCCCCAAATTTTAGGGACCAAAATTTATATTAACCCTTAAAATTTTCTCATACTTAAGGGTCATACAATTACCCTAAGTGGTTCTAATTGTTATATAATGAGGTAATAAAGGAGGTACTAACTTCACAAAATTGTCTACAGCTTTGAAACTATATAACTTGAAGGCAAGAAATGGGTGGAGTGACATAAGCATCACAAAAATGCTTTTGTTTGTTAAATAGATGCTATCGAAAGAAAATAAGCTTTCAAGCAAAACATATGATGTAAAACAAGTGTTGCACTTTGTCGACCTCAGCTATAAGAATATACACGCTTGCCCCAATGATTGCATTTTGTTTATGAAGGAATATAAGTCACTAACTGAGTATCCTAAGCGTAATGCCTCATGCTACCAAGAGAATGGGAAGAGCCTAAAAAAGGCATTATAGTATTTTCCTATTGTACCAAGATTCAAACACTTGTATAGTAGTATAGTGTCACATCCAGTACTATGATAATTAGAAATAAGAAATATTTCTAAATAATTAAGGGTCAAAAGTGACAAGGAGAATAGAAGAATTTTAGTGGAAAATAATTATTATAGTTTTCCAAGCCAATTATGAAAGTTTGACTAATTAAGGAAAATTGGTCAAGAATAATTATGGAAAAATATTTTCAAGCCTTAGACAATTAAGGAAAAATAATGAAAATGTTTCTTGAGAATTATATGGGATTATAAAATTAGTTTTATGACCAAACTGCCCTTAGAGAAATTACAAAGGAATTTAAGGGCGATTTAAGCTAGTTTAAGGTCCTTTATTTGGAAAATTCCAAATAAATATTGTTAAGGAGGATAAAATCCCAAGAAAATTTCTATGATATACCAAGGAATTATAAGAGATTATGAAATTAAAAGAAGACCCTCAAGTATCCAAGATTTTTCCCAATTCCTCTGAAAAGTGGAAAAGTCACTAAAGAGAAGGAAATTAGTTTTCTTTTATTTAATTATTAGAAATTAAATTTGAGACAAAGAGGGCAATTTGGGAAGATAAAAATGAGGAGAATAATTTATGGATCTGACAAAAAATAATTACAGAGGCTAGAGCACTGTAATTATAGAAAAGAAGTTAAACCCGGAGTAAAAGTGCACCGATAAAGTATTAATCAGAGTCTTACACTTTGCTTGGCCCATAAGTTGCCACTTGTCAAGCCTTCAAGGGATGGTAATTAAATCTTTCCAAGTGTCAAGCTACTAATAGAGAGGATCTTGACTTTGGAATTTAATTACATTATGATTTAAGTTAATTAAGAGAGAGGATTAAGACTAAGTAGGCTTTTGACACATGGCATAGTATTAATGTTGGTTGGTGAGATATTTTTGGTGCCTTAATGAGCTTCTCCTCCCCCATTTTCTGAATATGTTTTGGCCAAGAGAGAGCTTGAGACGAAAAGGAAGAACTTCAAAGGAAAACCAAGGAGAAAGGCATCAACTTTAAGCATACAAGTGAGATCCAAGGTAAGTTTTTGGTTATAAGTTGTTCCTTGCCTTGTTTGCTTGAGTTGTATGGTTAGAATTTCTGGTTCTCCCTTTTTCTTGAGTTGGCCAAAATGTTTATTGAGTGGGGAAGGAAGTTTGGTTGTTAAATCTTGCTAGAGCACTTCAAAGTATGATAGATCCTAATGGTTACAGGTGGTTGTAGGTTGATTTTGGAGTGTTTTCTTTGTTGTGTTGTTTGACATCCATTTCTGCCAAAGCAAGATCTAGACCCTAGGATGTGTTTTTCAAAGTTGTGAGGCTTCCATTGTGATTAAAATGAAAAATGGTGTAGGGTAAACCTAAAGAACAAGTGTTGGAAGCTATAGAATCAAAGTTGTAATTTTTAGAAAGTGAACCATAGTGGTTCGGTCAAGATGAAACTAAAAGAAGGAAATTTATTTTGTTAAATCCAAGTAGATATTTGGAATCTACATGAAAAATCATGTAGGAAGGAGTCAAGAGGGAATTTTTAGGGTTTATGGAAACCAACTCTAAAAATTCAAGAACAAAGATGGAAGCTTTAAGGGGTTTAGGAGTTACTTGAGTTATGTTATTGATTCTTATGTGGAATGGTTGATGATCCTTGCTGCCTTTTTTATGGATTGCCATGTTAGGATTTGGCATTTGTGGAAGCAAAAAAGAAGAACAAGAAAATCAAAGAGCATTGGATTAAGGTAGTAAGATTTGATTAACCTTAATGTTGAGTGTTGCATTGATTGCTATGCAATTTCATGTGCTATTATGTGGTTGAACTAGATGATGATGATGATGATGATTGTGTAGCTATACTCCTTGATTTATGTGTCTTGGCTATTGCATGTTAGAGTGCTACATGTATGAGGTAAAGTAGTTCCCTATTAATAGCAAAAGGTTGGAATGCTTGTAATTGATGCATATTAATGTTTTGGTTGATTGATCTTGCTACTGGGATTTCTTAAAATCTCATCCCTCAAATACAATCTAAAATTTTAGGGCCTGAAACCCCCAAGAGCAAGCTGCAGATTGGAGGCTAAATTATGGTGTCACACCATAAAAATTCGTGGACTTTTGGTTATGTATAAATATCAATGGTTGGTGCTGTAATCTCTAAGCAGGACGTCAGTTTAGAGCCATGTTTTATTAAGTTACTGAATGAATCTCTGCACGAAATTTAGTATGGTTAGAGCTGACGTCGTAAGCTTCAAATTGATACATAGCACGTTAAAAATGGCCAACTACATGATTTTTAATGATTTTTCAAAGTTAAGGTTCAGAATCTGGGAAAAGGATTTTTGCCAAATGGACAGAGGTGAATTTCACAAAAACCTGATGCTTTTTCCAATAGAATTGGTTCATAAGATTATTTTTCCTTGAAAAAGAATTTAAAGATATTTTTATAGAATTTTGAACCACTCCATTTTGATTTTCTAAATTAAGTTATGAATTTTTGAAGTTGAGCCAGAAAACTAGATTTTTACCTGATGAACAGTAAAAATCTGAAAATCAGCGTTTTTAATGAAATTTTTAGCCCAAGACCATCCAATGCGGTCTAAAATGGTTTTAATTAAATCCTAAGTAGATCCGATAGTAAGGTGCGACATATAGAAGATGCGAGAAATTTAAGGTGCTATACAGATGAAAGGATTAAAGATGGCATGCTTCAGCATCTTACTAATTCTCCAGAATAATAGAAGTTTGATATTAAGTATTTTGAATTTGAGGAAGAAGATAGAAATCTATGCCTTTTATTAGCTATCAACCGGATGAACCTGTTTGGGACACAAAGTAGTACCCACAACATGTGGCCAGTGATTTTGTTCATATATAAACTTCGTCCATGGCTATGCATGAAGCACAAGTATTCCATGATATCTATGATAATCTCTGGGCCAAAACAACCAGGGAATGATAAAGATATATACCTAGCTCCATTAATTAGAGACTTGAAACTATTGTGGAGAGTAGGGTCGATGTATACAATATGTATAAGGAAAAACATTTAAGTTGAGAGCCATGTTGTTTGGCACAATTAATGACTTCACTACATATGGTAATCTCTCAAGATATAGCATTAAAGAGCAACTTGTTTGTCCCATTTGTGAAGAGAACATAGATTCTATAAAGTTGAAGCATGGTATGAAAAATTCATATATAGGACAACATAGATTGTTACATCGTGATCATCCTTATCCGTGATTTAAAAATACTTCAACAGGAATTCAGAAGAAGATAACGCACCTACACCGTTGACTGGGGAGGATGTTGTTGAAAAGGTAAAAGATATAGATTGTGAATTTGGAAAATCTTTTGTTAGGCATGTTAGGACAAGTAGGTAGAGAAGATGTCCATTTTCTTTGTGTTGTCGTATTAGATGACCTTGAATGTGAGGCATTTTCTTGACATTATGCATATTGAGAAAATGTATGTGAAACTCTGTTTGGCACATTACTCCATATTCTAAGAAAGACTAAAGATGGCATAACTACAAGTCTAAACATGGTTAAGATGGGGATAAGGGAGGAATTGGCACTAAAGGATAAGGGAACTTGTACATTTCTTTGTTCAGTAGCTCACACGCTATTTGAAAAAGATAAAATTAGCTTTTATGAGTTTCTTACTTCAATAAAATTCCAAAAGGCCACTCTTCTAACATTAATAACCTTGTTTCAATGTAGGATTTGAAGCTAAAAGGTTTAAAATCTCATGACTATCATGTCTTGATGGAAAACTTTATTCTAGTGGCAATACGGGCTATTTTACCTGATAAGGTGCAAGCCACGATCATGAAGTTATGTTTCTCCTTTTAGTCTCTTTGTAGCAAAGTGATTAATCCCAATAAATTGCTGAGATTGCAAACCCAAATCGTAGTTACATTGTCCAAACTTGAAATGTATTTTCCTCTGGATTTTTTTAACATCATGATCCACCTAATCGTTCACTTAATTAGAGAAGTTCTATTACATTTTGTAAATTTTAACCCTGATAATGAGAACAAAAAATTCAATTAAGGGCCAATAAGGAAAGTAGACTGGCTGACGAAGCCATACATGATATAAAATCGACATAGGATCCAGACTGATGTTTTTTAAATTATCAGTCCAGGAAGGACAAAATGAAAAAATTACAGAAAAATTTCAAAAAGTTCCCAAAAATAAAAAAAAGAGGATAAATTAGAGGTTTTGAAACTCTATTTGAGGCTCCGGAAGTGAAAATAGCATGAAAATAATTTATTACGAAATCTTTTATAAATAGAGGCTTTTCAGGAAAAACAATGAAAAGATTAGCCAAAAACAATTATTTTAAATATGTGGAGGCCTCAATAATTCTGAACAAAATATGAGAAAATTATTTAAGGATTATTTGAGTTTATAAAATTATTCGTAGGTCCTAGAAGTGAAAAGATTAATTTTAGAATATTTATTATTGAAATCTTATCGGCAAAGTCCAATTTTGAAGAAATTCCAAATAAATAGTTAAAAGTTGAGATAAATTATGGAAACTTTCAGGGGACCTTCCTATATTAAAAGAGAATTTTTTATTGAGAGAAATAAATTTTTAGAGGCCCAGAACTATTTTTGGAAATGGCAACCTATATTGTGAGCTCTAGTTGGAAATTGATAAATTGTGATTGGGCTACACTTCCTCTTCTTCTCTAACCAGTTTTAGGCTCCTCCTAGGCCAAGGAAGCCTACAAAATTCATGCAGCCTATGGTCCCTCTTACCAAGAGATTGTAACCCTATTTAAGCCCAAAATACAAAGAAAAATCAATAGTTAAGGGACACTTGGCATGAGTTGAAAATTAAGGATTATGAAGAGGGACATATGTCCCCTTATGTGGCAAAAACTGAGGTCATTTGGAGGGGGAAATGGTCAGCTTGTAAGGTCTATGAATAACCCCCCTAAAGAGTGAAATATGGTCAAAATTGGAGAAAAGAGGGGAAATTCTGCTTAACCAAAAGTTCAACCTTAAACAACACCTAAAACCTTCCAAAGTAAAGGAAAATCATCAAGCTTCAAGCAAGGATCCATTAAGGTATGTCTAAACTTGATTTTGGTTGGATTTAAGGGTTGCTTTGGTTGAAATTTCATGACAAAATCCAAGTCCTTATGTTGTCTAGTTCGTTCCAGTTGAGAAAGCATTAGGGAAGGATAGAAACCATGAATATGAGCTTCAAATAACATGTTTAATTGATGTTTGAATTGAATTTTGGAAAAAAAAACTGAAGTTCAGGTATTAAGCATATTTTGGCCACTATGTGTTCTTGAGGTTAGAGATTGTTTCAATGTGATTTGATGATTCTAATGAGTTTAAAAGGTGTTTTCGTGTAGGGAAACACCAAGGAAAAGTGTTTAAAATCATTGGAATCGAAAATTAAAATTTAGGATTCCTAAAGCATACTATTCGACTAAATCAAGTTGAAGGGGAAGGAGTGTGATTTTGTTAAATCTGATTTGATATTTAGATTCTAAATGAAAAATTATGTAGGAATGGCCCAAGAGATTAGTTGAAACAAAGAGGAAATAATTATGTCAAAAATCAAGGAAAAAGGGGTTTAATTGAGTATTTTGTTGAATAATGGTCTTTATGCTTGGATTATTGGCAATATGGAATGTGTTTATGCTTGGATTGATAGGCATTGTGTATGAAAACAAAGAAGAGCACCAAATCCTTAAAGAGGCCAAACTGTGTACTTGAGCAAGAGGTAATATTGAACTCATAATTTGATTGTTTTCCTGCTTGTTTAAATGTGTATGTGTTATTTGCTTAATATTGCCATGATGTGAATGAGTAAATTATGTGATTATGTGTGGAATTCTATGTTAGATATGCCTTGAAAATATGTAATGTGGAATGGTTTAATGGTGTGATTGGTTGCTCACTTTCCATGACAATGGAATACACATAAAATGTTGCATGATAATTCTAGTCTCATAATAACATGTCATATTTTTACATAGCATGATTAGCATGATAATTATGATTTATTACTACTGAGATTTCCTATGAAATCTCATTCCTTTACGTTCAAATATTTACCAATTAGGGGTTAGACCAAGCAAGGAAAAGGGCAAGGAGATTGTCTTGGGAGATAATTGAATGTTATGCCTCTTGAAACAATATTTTGTAATTATGCACGAATTATTGTGAATTATAGTAATAATAACCAAAGTTGATGTGTGTGTGAATATTTGAGTAAGGAATCACATTTAAGCATGTGATGTGTGATTGAAATGGTCCTATGGGGTTTGAAGAGGAGAAAAATCAAGAAAATGCATGAAAAAGAGATAAAAGCACCCTAATTATACCTCGTTTTTGCACCAACAAATTTCTGGCAAATGATTGCGATTTTAGTTGAAACTTGACAGGCTTATAGATCATATTTTTAACTTTGAAATAAATGGTATTTCACCAAATTTGGAGTTTTGTATAAAAAGTTATGCCTATCTAAAGTTCGGCATAAATTTTGAAAAATTGGAAAATTACCAAATGAACAATACCACTTTGTGTTAATTCTGGGATTGATTGATAAAGACTGGACGCCAGTGATATTTTTTCTCTAAATATCATATTAAGAGCTTTAGATAAAACTTAGAATCATCTCATTTTAATTTTTTTTAGAATTAGTAATAATTTTTCAAAATTTGGCCTTGGTTAGGATTACATGAATAGTAACCAGAATTTAAAAACTTTTGAAGTTCAAATATTTCTAACCTAAGGCCATAAGAAATGGTTCTAATTGAGATAAAATGTGTTCCAAAAGTAAAGTGTGATAGGTTTAACTGTGTGGCCCAGTATATTTAATATGGATGTACCCAGTTGAGCATTACATGAAGATATTAAAAGGGTACATGAAAAATCAGAGTCGACCAGAGAGTTGTATCATAGAATGATATATTTGTGAAGAAGGTACTAAATTTTGTACCCAGTACTTAAAAAATGCAAGTGATATTGGGATTCTAGTGTCTCGTGATGAGGGAAGGACAGATGGATAAGGGATTATGGGAAGAAAAGTTGTAAATATTTCAAACCAACAGTAGGAGCAAGCACACCTATATGTATTACACAATTCTGAAGAAATTGAGGACTATATGGACAAGTATATTGATGAGCTTAAGAGGAATAATCCCCATAAAATAGAAAGGGGATAATCCCTATATGCCAAAACACATAATAAACAATTTACAGTATGGTTGAAATAGCACGTGCATAGCAAGTATAATGTTGATCCAAATTCAGTTTCTGATAAATTAAAGTTGTCAGTAGATGGACTGAGAAAACATGTGCTTTCTTTCACAAGCTACCTCATCAATGGGTTCGCTTTTTATACTAACGAGAAGGATGATCGGAGTAAGCTACAAAATAGTGGCGTAACTCTTGTAGCTAATACCATACATGTATCGAGTGCCAAAGATAAAAGTCCTATCTATGCAAGTATGTCATATTTTGGGGTGATTGAGCATATTTAGGAGTTGGATTACATTGGATTCAGAGTTCTAATATTTGACTGCAAGTGGGTGGACAATAATAATGTATTGAGGATTAATGACTTAGGGTTCATACAATTGAATTAAGAGCCTTTCATTTTCACTTTTCAAGCTAAACAAGTTTTCTATGTCCCAGATCTGGCTATTAAAGGATCATCTATTGTTTTGTAGAGCAATAAAATGAATGTGGAGACAGGTATGAAGACAATGCAATTAAAGATTATCTATTTTAAGGGACATCACTTAAATCTCTTTTAAATAAAGAAAAATCCATGTACGTCAAGCACGATCACAACGACGGAATATGGATTTCAAAGAGGGGGGAAGTGCTTCACAAAAAGATCAAAAAAATTCAAACCAAGAAGAATATACAAAAAGCTAAGAGTAGAAAAAGGAAAAGAGCTAGTTAAACATGTAACTTCTCTTTATTATTATTTGAGTTAATTTTTATTTGATTTAATTTCATTCAAGTCAGTTCTATCATTAATGACTTTATTGTGATTTAATAGGTTCTTATTCAATTTTGTCTAATTTAATTTCATTATAGATGGTAGACGATAATGGATCTAGTACTGATAATCCATCTCAACCTAGGGATGACTTTGACCAAGAGAGATCGCTACAAGAAGAGACAACATGCATACAGAGGGTTTTGTGTCATGAAAGAGGTGGCGAAAGTAAGGATGAAAGGAGAGAAATTTGCTGTACAGTGGAATAAGAAAGGACAAGTTGTCAGTCAAATAAATTTATCAGTTATATTAGGGCAGTGGCATGAAGCACCGTGCCCATCACTATGCAGCACCGAAGGAAGGTTAATTGCTCGATGTGGGATGCTATTTAGGTAAACATATTTGTAAGATATTATGATAATTCAAATTTCATTTTCTAACAAGCTACCTCACACGAATGTGTTGCTTTTTGTGTTTTACAGTTTGGATTTCATATAGATGAGAGCAACAAAAAGTATGTTTTGTTAGATTTAAGAGTTTTGATGATAATAAAATAAGTTTTTTAATTTCTCTGAATATCTGTTACATCAATAGATCAAGTGTTTGATCATCACTTAATCGCATATGTGTTAGATAATTGATCGTTTGTTTTGAACTCAATACTTTTAAGCTTTATCGATCACCTGTTAGATAATTCATTGTGCTAGATAACTTACTAGATGAATAGGTTGATCAATCACCTATTCAATCATTGGTAGAAGTGGTTCAGTATAAGGTTGTTCAGGAAATTATCGATCACTTGATTGATAATTCGTTGATCGATAAGCTGTCAGGACAATGGGTTTAACTTCCTCAATAATAACAGAATGGATAATCAATCACTTGATCCATCAAGAGCTAATTGATAACGACTCAAATATTAGTAAGTCTCAAGTCTCTTAAACTCACATACTATTTGGAATGCCTCATGGTTCATCAATCACTTTATCGATCATTAGTTTATTAATGATATGCTCTAACACTGGTTTACAAAACTTTTCGCCTTAATTGATAATATGTTCGGTCAAGCTCCTCTTTGATTTATTGTATTCTAGTTTTTCACTGTCAATGATCGATCATATAATCGATCATCCGTTTATTGATCATTTGATTGATCATTAACATGTCCCTCTGTATTATTTCCTCAAGACATTTAGAACTATTTTTGGACTACCTATTCGATCAAGCTTTGATCAATCAAGTTTCAGATCATTGTGTTTAAAATTTTTTTCCATGATAACTCATTTTATCAATAATCTGTCTGATTAAGTGTTTATCGAACATCTCTTCCATGAATTACAAATACATTTCTTTAAATTGCATTTCATGATGATCTTTTAGAAGACATTTTTCATATTATCTTCAAGCTTTTCTCAACCTTGTTAAATTGTCTTATATTCCTATAAACTGAGAAAGCACACGTCTCAGGATCACAAGGTTTTATCTGATTATAATATATGTATTCTTGTTGACTCTATTTCACCATTTATCAATCACATGTTCCATAAACGATTAATCCATAAGGTCTTCGATAACTGCTCACTTTGTTGAAATCTGATTCCCTTGATACTAATCGATAATGTTATCGATCAAGGGATCATCGATCATAACTTCGATCAAGTTGATTCTTTTCATCTTTTGAATATCTGATGATTGATTCTATGTTTTTTATCTACTATAACAAAATCAACAATCATCATTTCTTTTGTTACTCACTCATATTTACTGGAGAAGAAAAATTATACTTGTGTAATAAGACTTCTGTAGATTATGAAGTACAACAGTTATATTATAGGCTTAACCTACTATGTCAGAAGCATTTATTATGAACAACTGTTGTAACTATTGAACACATGCAAGCGATCCTCCAATGGCTACAAGCTCTTATGTCTAATGGAAAACTAAAAGACTCTTACTATAAATGGCATGAAGAGCATTGAATTAAAGGGAAGTGATTGAAAGTGACTTAATTGTTGCACTAATGCACCAATAGCCCATTTAATCTTGGGGATTCAGTGAAAATCTCAGAAGTGCTTTGAGGATTGGACGTAGGTCAAGTGGTTGAAACCAAATCAGTATAAACTACTGTGTCATTCTTTTTCGGTGAAATCCTTCTAAACTTATCTCCACTATTTTATTTGTTCATTTATCTTATTAAGTTAAATTTTTATATATTACCCAATTCACTCCCTCCTGGGTGAAACTATTACTAATATTTGGTATCAGAGCAGGTCTCTTCGATAAAGATTTAACTGTCTGATAAGAGATCCAATGGCAGGATTTAGAGATAGCATACTACCCGAAGGATGCTCGATGTCAAAACCACCATGCTTCAATAGAGAAAATTTTACATTCTGGAAGATGAGAATGAAGATTTTCATGAAAGCAATGGAATACAGCCTAAAGGACGTGATAGAGTATGAGAACTATACTCTAACGAAAACGGTGGATGATCAACAAGTTTCCAAAAGCTTGAGGGAGTTCGATAAAGAAGATAAAAGGCTCATTCTGTGGAATGACAAAGCAAACAACATGCTAACTGCTCATTGAGCTAAAAGGAATACTTCTGAGTTTCAAGCTTGGAAATAGTAAATGTCAGAAACACTAGAGATTGCTCACGAGGGAACGACCAGAGTAAAATAGAGTAGAATCAACACTCTCACCATAAAATTCGAATTGTTCAGAATGAAAGATAGAGAGAGCATTCGAGATATGGAAGTGAGATTCTCACACCTTATCAACCACCTCACTACCCTGGGTAAAAAGTATAGTCAAGAGGATTAAGTGAGGAAAATATTAAGCGAACTCACCAAGAAGTAGGAACTGAAAGTGACAATCATTGAGGAAACTAAAGGAGAATCAATAGGCTTGGTTGCTTTACTATTTGGAAGCTTAGTAGAGTATAAGAGAAAGCAGAAGTACAAGAAGGAGATGAACTAGAAGAATGATAAAGGCATTGCTCTCAAAGCTTAAGAAAGGGAAGATGACAAGGAAGAGGACTTGAAGGATAAGGAAATGGGCCTCATAATCAGGAGGTTTAAGAAGTTCTATAAGAACAAAGCTGGAATAGGGTTCCAATCAAAGCACAAGGCCTCCACATCTCAAATTAAGGCCAAAGATACGATAATATGCTTCAAATACAAGAAGCCGGGACATATCAAAGCAAATTATCCACCACTGTCCAAGTCAAAAGACAAAGATAAAAAGAAAGAGAAATTCAAAAAGAAGAAGGCCTTCGTCACTTCAATTTGGGGAGATAGCTCATCTGAAGAAGATGACAGTGACGATGAAGAAACAACCAACATTTGTCTTGTGGCACAAGAAGATGAAGATTCAGAAACCGATGAGGTAATCATTTTTGAATCTTCCTATGATAAATTACAACCTGAATACAATGCTTTGCATTCAAATTAGTAAGAATAGCTAAGGAGTTGGTAAGCTCCAAAAAGAAGATAAAGAGTATGGAAGAACAAGTGAAGCAGAAAGAAACTACACCAATCTACAAAGATTGTGAGCAGAACAAGAAGAAAATCGAGGAGCTCATAA
The DNA here is from genome assembly GCF_004799145.2 of Neltuma alba. Taxonomy (NCBI): domain Eukaryota; kingdom Viridiplantae; phylum Streptophyta; class Magnoliopsida; order Fabales; family Fabaceae; genus Neltuma; species Neltuma alba. Next base: position 86,850 of record NW_021636863.1, read on the forward strand.
AAACTTTAGAGAAGTTCACAAAGGGCAGTGAAATACTTAAAGTGATGCTAGGAGCTCAACAGTGCACAATGGACAAATCTGGAATAGGATATGATCCTACCCAGGATAACAGAAAAAGAAAGAGGAAAAATGTGAACGATCATACCTAACATTCTTTAGAAACTCTGTCCATTCATCTAATCCATTTGCACTTTGTTCTTACTACAACCATAAAGGTCATACAACCACTTCTTGTCATCACAAGAAGAAAGGAACTTATGGGACATTAAAATGGGAGCCTAAAGGTATACATGTACCACGGACAAACCAAACTAACTAGAAAGGACCCAAGAAGGTATGGGTACCTAAATCAGAAATTTTTTTTTTGTTACAGATATGCTTAAAGTATCCAACACAAATAAGTGGTACATTGACAGCGGATGCTCCAAATATATGACGGGTGACAATAACAAATTCTCAATACTCAAACCCAAAGAAGGTGGTAAAGTGAGGTTCATTGGAAATCAATATGGAAAAATAGCAGGAATCAGAGAAATAGGAAGTGACAAAGGGATGAAAGTCAAAGACATGTACTACATTGAAGGTTTGTGTCATAACCTGCTCAGTGTTAGTCAAAGCACCAATAAGAACAAAAGAATGCTTGATCATTAGCAAAGATGACGTACCACTCAAGAAAGAGGAATTGAATGCAAAGCTTAGAGCTCTAAAGGACAGTAGCTGCTATACTGTTCAAATTGATTCTAAGCTATCTGAAAATTGCTTTGTTAATAAAAATGAAGAAAGTTGGCTTTGGCATAAACGTCTTGCTCATGTTAATATGAATTAGCTTTCAAAATTAACAAAAAGGGATTTAGTTATTACTTTACCTAAAATCCAATTTGAACATAATATTATCTGTGATGCTTATTAGAAGGATAAACAAACAAAGTCCTCATTTAAATCAAAGAAGATAGTCTTAACTGAGAGACCACTCCAAATGCTTCATATGGATTTGGTTGGTCTATCAAAAGTCAAAAGTTTCAGTGGAAACTTATATACTGTTGTGATAGTTGATAACTATTCAAGGGTTACCTGGACTCTATTTCTTTCCTTTAAAGATGAGACATTTAGTGCATTCATTGCTTTTGCTAAAAAGGTCCAAAATGAGAAAGGTATTTCTATTGTATCAATCAGAACTGATCATGGAGGAGAATATGAAAACAATCAGTTCGCTAACTATTATGATGAACACAAGATCGACCACAACTTCTTAGCGCCAAGAACATATCAACGGAATAGAGTTGTGGAAAGAAAGAACAGAGTACTCATGAAGATGGCCAAAGCAATGCTGAATGAAAAAGGAATCTCTCAAGTATTCTAGGCAAAAACCATGAGTACGGCATGCTACATCTCCAATAAAGCATACATTAGAATGCTACTCAGGAAGACATCATAAGAGCTATACAAAGGAAGAAAACCAAATCTAGCATATCTAAAGATCTTTGGAAGCAAATGCTACATCCACAATAACAACAAAGAAAATCTCGATAAATTCGATTCTAAAGCTGATGAATGTCTGTTTCTGGGTTACTTTAACTGTAGTAAAGCCTATAGAGTTTTTAATAAAAGAACTTTTACTATTGAAGAGTCAATTCATGTTGTGTTTGCTGAAACTGAGTCGATTTCAAAACCTCTAGATAATGATGCTGAGATTGTTTAAAATTTTGAAAAACTGAGTCTAAATAAGTCTTCAAACAAAGTGCCTTCTATAGAAAATGCTAAAATAAAGATGATCCAATTGAAACATTTTCTCAAGATAATCTAGACTAACCTAAGGCTTAGAGACATAACAAAAACCACCCTCTAGAACAAGTCATTAGTGAAGTCAATAAAGGGATCAAAACTAAGAGATAAGTGTTCAATAAAGTGCGTTTCTCTGCATTTATCTCAAACGTTAAACCAACCAGTGTTGACAAAGCTCTATCTGATGAATTCTGGATAGCAGTAACGCAAGAAGAGCTAAACCAGTTTGAGAGGAATCAAGTTTACGAATTGGTACCCTGACCTATTGATCATTCGGTTATAAGCACCAAATAGGTATTCAAGAATAAGCTTGATGAAATCTGCACAAATCGTCAAAAACAAAGCCAGATTAGTGGCAAGAGGCTATAATGAGGAAGAAGGTATTAATTACGAGAAAACATATGCTCCAGTAGCTGGATTGGAAGCCATACAAGTACTCTTAGCCTTTGCCTGTATAAAAGATTTTAAATTCTATCAAATGGATTTTAAAGTACGTTTTGAACGATGATATTATGGAAGAAGTTTTCATTGAACAAGCTCCTAGATCTCAAGATCCAAATCTTCTTAATCATATTAATAAATTGAAAAAAGCTTTATACGGTTTGAAACAAGCACCTAGAGCATGGTATGAATGGCTTATCACTTTTCTGATAGAAAAAGGTTTTGAAAGAGGCAAGGTTGATGTAACACTCTTTATCAAAAGAAACAAGAAAGAATTGTTAATTGTTCAAATTTATGTAGATGATCTTATATTCGGTACTACTAACGAAGATCTTTGCCAAGAGTTTGCTAAGTTAATATAGCGCGAATTTGAGATGTCAATGATGAGAAAATTGAATTTGTTCTTGGGATTATAGATCAAACAAAAGAAGAATGAGATATTCATATCTCAAACAAAGTATTTAAAGAACTTCTGAAGAAGTATGGTGTGGAGTAAGCAAAGAGTGCAAATACATTAATGAGCTCGACCATATCCTTGGATGTGGAAGAGAAAGGCAAGGATGTGAATTTAACTAAGTATAGAGGAATGATTGGTTCACTGCTCCACCTCATAGTAAGCAGACCAGATATTTAGTTCAGTATAGGAATATGTGCATCAATCAGCTGCTAAAGAATCACATGAAGAAGTCGTCAAGAGAATCCTCAGCTATCTTGTCAAAACACCAAATCTAGGAATACAGTATCCAAAGAAAGGAGCAGAATACCTAATAGGATACTTGGATGCTGACAATGGAGGCTATAAAACAGATAAAAAAAGTACTAGTGGACAATGTCAATTCCTTGAAGGTTGTTTGGTTTTATGGTCAAGCAAGAAACAAAATACTATGGCCATATCTTCTACAGAATCAAATGATGTTGCCACAACAAGCTATTGTGCTTAGATCCTATGGTTAAAACAGCAATTACAAGATTTAGGAATCAAGTTGAAGGAAATCCCAATTCTCTGTGACAACACAAGCATGATCAGCCTGTTAAAGAATCTAGTTCATCATGCCCAAACCAAGCACAGTAATGTTTGACATCACTTCATTGAGGATCATATTCAAAAGAAAGATGTGAAGGTAAAATTCATTGCTACTGAATATCAAATCGCAGACATCTTCACAAAGCCTCTCGAGAAGTTCAATTACTTTAGAAGAGAACTGGGAATGAAATATGTTTTGTAGGAAACTCTATTTTGATATTAGAAAATAGATATCAATAGAGGAGAGAATGTTTGATAAAGACATCGATGATTATGCCTTAGAATGACTCTATTTATCAATCACCTTATCAATAATGGCATTTATGGATCAAATTATCGATCACTAAGGCATGAAGAAGGTCATGGGAGAATGGCAGCTAGCAAATTTGGGATAATGTGTTCGATAAATTGATCATTGAACACATGTTCAATCTAAAGAAAAACTGGATACAAATGCAGAAAGGAGGTTAAAAAGGTAAGGTTAATCAATCACTTGATCAAACATAGATTAAATGATCAACTTATCGATCAACATGAGCAGGTATGATCTCTAACTATGACTTATCGATCACTTGTTCGATTAATGCTTGTTTGATAACATGTTTGATAAATTGTTCATTATGTTCATTATGTTCTTTAGAATTATCAATCAACTAATCAATTATGACTTGATCAATAACCTGATCGATCATTCTCAGTCTTTTAAGTTCAGAATTTGAAATTCCCTCTTCAGTTATAGAACCCTAACTTGATAACTATTGTCCCTGTTGCTCAGCAATGGTCAAAATCCTCCTTGTTCCATTAAATTTCTCATTGATCACCACTCAAAAACACCTCCTAAGCCTTTTTAATCACTCCAAACTTCTTCTATATCAAAAATCACCAAACATTTCTCTGCAAATCTGTTTTGCACCAAAAATGGCAAGAGTGAAACAACCAGTGCTGACTAAGAAAAGATCTCTAAAAAGCAAGTCCAATCCAAAGAGACTACACCCTCGAGTGCCAAGATGAAGTATAGACCAAAGGTCAAGAAAGAAAAATCATAGAAGAGTGGCACACTGAAGATTAAAGAGAGTCAAACACAGAGCTCTTCACAACAAACCTCTCAGAAGAGAACGACTGGCTCAAAATCAAAGCTGCCTATAGTTTTTGAAGAGTCAGAAACTGACTCTGATAAAGAGGTATTAGTCCAGAAAGCTGTGGACACAACACTAAATATTTTAGTTCCTAAATAGTTAAGGCACAAGAAGTAGAGAGCCAGTGAAGGAACATCTAGTCAGGCTCCTACTTAAGGTATCAATTCTCAGTCAACTACCGAATTTTTGGTTGGAAACTTAGATAAAGATGTGAGTATGACCAAATATAAAGCAGAGTATGCCACACAAAAATTTTGCTCAGTGGTGTCAGTAGACCTAAAAAGTCAGAAAAATAATGAGAAAACAAGATTGGATCGTTCAAACCCAATGGAATATTACTTAAATTGGCTAAGCATTAGAGAAGATTACTGCCCTGAAGTTGTTAGGAGATTCTATTACAACATGGAAGCAGTAGAAGAATATGATGACCAGGAAACTTGGTAACAAATGTTTAACCACCAAACTCAGAGGCAAGACTATCACTCTAACCATAGCCAAGATAAATGAGCTTCTAGGACTCAAGAACATGTCAAAGGACCTGACATAAATGTTGTAAAGGCATACAAAGTTCTATGTAGAGTAATGCTTATCCTGGAGAATTGAGTTTCCCTCCAAAGCAAATGTATGATTATTATCAAATAATCCACCACATATACTCCAAGAGCATGGTGAACAAGTTTGGAAGCTTCTCTTATTTGAATCAAGATGATTACATTCTTCTGGCAAGGATTATCAGTCGGGAGAAGATAAATATTGGGGCATCAATTTTAGTGAGATAAAGAACTTTGCCCTCTTCATATCTAAGTCTACTCCTATCCCTTATCCTTAGCTGGTTTCATACTTCCTCCAGGTGCATAATATTGCACATCTGGAACTTAACAAGTTAAAGAACAAATTCCCATATTTAGAATCAATCAGCTAAATAAAATGTGGATTCCAATGCCATTCTATCTAGTACAGAAGAAGGCAGTCAAATGAAAAGGAAAACAACTAGTGCCCAGTATTTCAAGAGGTCAAGATGAGGCCCAATCCTCTATAAAACCATATCAAACATCTGGACCTTTATTTTATGAAAATACCATCTGAGGATTGTTCCACACTGAGCTGCAAGAATTTAAGAAGAGATTATATGCCACTGTTAAGGAGTATAGAGAGATTTTTGATAAGAAATTTGAAGGAATGTACACTATCTTGGATCTCCATCGCCAAGCTATGGTAGTATTGGAAAAGGAAGTCTCCTATAGATTTGATGTTGTGGACAAGGAGCTTCAAGACCTGAAGAAGATAGTTGCCTTACTCTCTGCTAATTTCTCTGCACCGAGCACCTTATTCAGTTATAAGGACCTCTTTTCACATCCAAGCTCACCCCCAGTCCCTGTACCAGTAACCACCTTAAAACCCACACCAGTCACCACTGTCTCCATATCTTCTGTCTCACATACGATTCCTCCCTCTACCTCACTTGCCATTATTTCAATCCCTCCACCTTAACCTCAACCACTCCCACCTATCTCTCAAGCTCTCACACTAGTTTCTCAGTTACTACTACTCCCTATCCCTTTTACCCTACCCTCCCTTTCTATCTCTCCCATTTCTTCCCTTGATGCTGACAAAAAAGGGGAGAAGAATTCTGATTTAGACTAAGTTTAGACTAAGTTTAAATTCTGCTGAAATCTACTATTTTGGATTTTAAAATCTATTTTTTTGGATTCTATTTCAATATATATATGAATTTTGGTTCATTTCAAGTTTATCAGATTCATTAGTTTGTGTATTAGATTCTGAAATCTATTGTTTGATTCTGTGAATTATCTTGTTATTCTGATTAAATACCTGTGCCTCACATGCTCTCTATATCTCATATTTTATCATCATCAAAAGGGGGGAGAATGTTAGATTTAAGGGTTTTGGTGATAACAAAGTAAGTTTTTTAAGTTTATCTGAATATCTGTTACATTAATTGATCAAGTGTTTGATCATTACTTAATCGAATATGTGTTTGATCATTTGTTTTGAACTCAATATTATTAAGCTTTATCGATCACCTATTAGATAATTCACTATGCTAGATAACTTGCTAGATGAATAGGTTGATCGATCACCTATGTGATTATTGGTAGAACTAGTTCAGTATAAGGTTATTCAGGAAATTATCAATCACTTGATTGATAATTGGTTGATTGATAAGCTTTCAGGAAAAAGGGTTTAACTTCCTCAATAACAACAGAAGGATAATTGATCACTTGATTGATCAAGAAGCAATCGATAATGACTTAGATAATTGGTAAGTCTCTTAAACTCATACTATTTGGAATGCCTCATGGTTTATCAATCACTCTATCGATCATTGGTTTATCGATGATTTGCTCTAACACTGGTTTACAAAACTTTTCACATTAATTGATAATCTATTTGATCAAGCTCCTCTCTGATTTATTCTATTCTAGTTTTTTTACTATCAATGATCGATCACATAATTGATAATCTATTTATCGATCATTTGATCAATCATTAACATGTCCCTTTGTATTATTTCTTCAAGACATTTAGAACTGTTTTTGGATCATTGTTCAATCAAGCTTTGATCGATCAAGTTTTAGATCATTGTGTTTAAAAATGTTTTTCCATGATAAGTTATTTTATCGATAACCTATTTGATTAAGTGTTTATCGAACATCTGTTCCATAAATTACAAATACATTTCTTTGAACTACACTTCACAATGATCTTTCATAAGACATATTTTTCATATCACCTTCAAGTTTTTCTCAGCCTTGTTGAATTATCTTATATTCTTATAAACTGAGAAAGTGCACATCTCAAGATCACAAGGTTTTGTCTGATTATAATATATGTATTCTTGTTGACTCTATTTCACCATTTATCAATCACATGTCCCATAAACGATTAATCCATAATGTCTTCGATAGCTGCTCACTTTGTTGAAATATGATTCCCTTGATACTAATCGATAATGTTATCAATTAAGGGATTATCGATCATGACTTTGATCAAGTTGATTCTTTTCAGCTTTTGAATATCTGATGATTGATTCTATGTTTTTCATCTGCTGTAACAAAATCAACAATCATCATTTCTTCTGTTACTCACTCATATTTACTGGAGAAGAAAAACTTATACTTGTGCAATAAGACTTCTACGAATTACAAACCACAATAGCTATATTGTAGGCTCAACCTACTATGTCAGAATCATTTATTACAAACAACCATTGTTACTGCTGAACACACACAAGTGATCCTCCAACATCTACAAGCTCTTGTGTCTAATGGAAAACTAAAAGATTCCAACTATAAATAGTGCGAAGAGCATTGAATGAAGAAGGGAATAAGCTGAGCTACCATCTGTTGAAATTACTCGTTGCATTCAATACTCTGTTTTCTGTATCGAACTTAAGTGTTTAGAATATATATACTCTGTGAGAGAGTCAGAAAATTCTTTTACTCAAATTTATGAGTTACTCAAGAGTATGGGCTCTTGAGTGGTTGTAACCTTACGGGTAGTAAGGAAAGTGATTGAGAGTGGCTCAATTGCTGTACTGAGGCATCAAAAGCCTATTTAATCTTGGGTATTTAGTGAAAATCTCATAAGCGCTCTGAGGACTGGACGTAGGTGAAGTGGTTGAGACTGAACCAGTATAAACTACAGTGTCATTCTTCTTCATTGAAATCCTTCCAAACTTATCTCCACTATTTTATTTGTTCATTTATTTCATTAAGTTAAATTTTTATATATCACCCAATTCACCCCCCTCTTGGGTGAAATTGCCACAAACGTGTTTTGGGTGAGGCTGGGAGGCCACTACACTCTTTCAGATATTTTGTGATAAACAAGTACTTGAAGGATCCTTCCTCAGTTGATGAGTCTAAGGTTTGAGCTTGATGAGAGAATTGGTCAAACCAAAGGATTAGGCTACTTTTATGACGTCACATTGCGATAGTAAATTTCAAGTAATATTTATTCATAATTCTAAAATCAATAGTCCTTAATATTCAATGTATGTACTATTTAACCTAAATCAACTTTTTTTTCAACAATAATCAAGCACGCAAAATAAGGAAAGGGTAAAGAAGAATGAATATCCTTATCGAAAAGGGCGCTTAAGTTACGCAAGTCTCGAGCAAGAGGTGATAGAGAAGGAGGGATCAGATGGTACTATGTCATACCCTGTTAATCTTAACTAGGGAAATGAGGAAATTAGAACTGATCAAGGGCCAAGTAGTGTAGTGAAAACTTAGAAGGAATAACTTTTGAATTGAGATCAGATCCAAGACCGAACTGTTATTCTAAAATATCCTGTCAATATTGATCAGCATAGAAAGGTACACTTGAAATTCCCAAAAATTCACAAAAAATCATGAAAAAATAGAGTGAAGCACAAGGAACAATGCTTGAGGCCTGAAAACTAAAAATGGAATAAAAATAATTTATTTTGGAGATTTCAGTAATTTTTTAGAATTTTGGCTAATTAAGGGAAAATTAGTCTAACTAAATTATTTAAAATACTTAGAAGCCTTAACAATTCATGAAAAATTCAAAAAAATTCCTTGGGGAATTATCATTGATTTTGAAATTGTTCCCAGCCTCAAGAAGTGTAGAGGATAGCTTTAAAAATATTTAAAACTTAATTTTTATCGGTAGAAGGCCAATTTTAGGAAAATTTTAATTTAAGGAGTTACGAGTTGAAATAAATTATGAGAAAATTTAAAAATCTCTCCTTATTAAAAGAAAGCTATTGGCGTAAAGAAATCAAGTTTTGAAAGCAATGGATTTAATAGGATCCGAGAAAAATTCAATCAATAACGAAAGATTTTATAGTATGACAAGTATAAGTTTAGTGAGACAAAATTTCTCCGTAATTTTCTGGTGAAAATGGCAGCCAAATAGAGGGGGGAAGGACCTAAGTAGAATAATACAAATTGTTCAAGGACAAACTTGAAAAAAAAAATGAATTATGAAATAAAATATAACAATTTGTGCATCTGTGATATTAGGTATCCATGTGAGGTGTCTTTATTGCATTTAATTAAGGGACACATAAGTAGGGTTATGTGGCTAGATCATGGTGGAAGAGGAGCTAAGATCTTGCCATGGATTAAGGTGAAATTATGAGGTAAAAGAGATATTTACCAAAAGATAAAATCTAACCCCCTACATATATAATCACCCTCCCTTCATGTTACATTTTTCGGCCAAATCCAAGAGTAGAACAGGGAGAACATTTTGGCCAAAAAAAGAAGGAAGAAGAGGATTAAGCTATACTTAGATCAAATCAAGTGCCAAATTAAGGTAAAAGCTTGAATTTCTCTTCTAATTGAAGTTGCCTAATAGTTTAAGGGTTTTAATTATAGTTTTGATGGAGTTTAAAGTATGAATTAGTGAAGGTTTAGTGCTGTCCAAATTGTGATATGTTGAACTATGAATGGTTTGAAGGTTGTTTATGGATTAAGAGATAGAAAATGCATGGATTATAGTGTTTAAACTTTGTTTTGGAAAGAATTTCAATTTGTAAAATCAAGGGAGACAATTCGGTCAACTAGGGTTTTGGATGCTAGGGTTTTGTTTTTAGTAATTTGATGCTTCTAATGAGTTCAGGATGTAAAATTATGTAGGAGTATATGAGGAGTATGTGTTTAGAAGTATTAAAGTTGAAAATGAAAATTTTGGAACTTTAAGCACCCTATTCGGCCAAATGAGGAAATAATAGGAGGAATTAAATTTTGATAAATCTAAGTTCATATTTGGATTCTACATAGAAAATCATATACAAAAAGCATGTGAAAGTTAAATTAGAAAAGTAGGATACTAAAACCCTAAATAAAGGTGAAAAGGGCTAGGGTTTTAGGTTAAAGTATTAATAAGGATTGTTGAAGTCAATGACAATGCCATTGTGTTACTTGATTGTTAAGCTTTGGTATTGAACAAAGGGAAGTTCAAGAGCAAGAGAAAGGAACAAAGGATCAAAGCTAGCAAGAGGTAGCAAGAACTTTCAATTTTAGTATTAAATTGTTTTGGTTGTTTATGTTATGTGTATATGCCATGAGGTAGTTGAGTTATGTATGTGGAAATGTGATTAACTCATTGCATTGATGCATTGGCAATTATGTTTAGTTAAGTTGTTAAATGGTATGATTTATACTCCCTTTCCATGACATATGAACTGCATGTTTATATGTTTCAAATTGAACTGCATGTTTAGTTTAGTTAACATGTTCTCATACTCAATGTTTCAAATTAACATGCCCAGCCATGGAAAGCATTAAAGAAATAGAGCATCATAGTTACATTTACATCTCATATCATCATAAAATAACATAATGCATATCAACACATGAGCATACACATCAAGCATATAAGAAAGATAAGTTTACTACCTTATATCTTTAAGCTTTTCTTCCTTACTCCCTTTTATCCCAACCACCAAGATTGCTTGAATAATCTTACCATTCCTCATCCTTAGTGTCTATGGCCCTAAATTCACAATACATAATAATAGCCAATCCATTAAGATCATGAAAAATCATTAACCATCTTAGCTCTTAAACTTATCCCTCTTTAACCTTAAATTTCACTTTCTTTTTCATAACCTTTAAAATCATTTCCTTAGTCATTTACTACTCAATTTTTCATAAAGAATCCAAATATGAGCTTGGATTTACCAAAATCCAACTACTTCCCCTATTTCTTAACTTGGCAGTATGGTATGCCTTTAGGGTCCAAAAATTTCATTTTCAATTCTAATGCTTCTAAACTTGTTTTCGCTGTATCGGGTAGACAATGGACTGTCTAAAACGTACTCATACTGCGTTCTGATTTTTCTACTGTCCATAAATATTTCTTGTTGACTCAGCATGATGACTTATAGGCTCACTAATTGTGTCATGATTCATTTGTTGACTCAGCGTGCTAACTCATATGATGACTCAGTGCTTTCATAAATGCATTATCATTACTTTTAGATATCTTCTCTTTTTTCTGTGGTCATCATTTCTCTAGCTTATTTAAAACAATCCAAACCTCCAAAAACTCGTCCATCTAGACCATAAGCTTCCTTTAATTCTGGAGAAAATCTGTGAATTTTCTCGGGCTATAACTCGATCCGTAAGTATTTATTTTTCAATTCCCAAAAATTGTTCTTTTTCAGCATAAATAGGCTTTAAATATTTTTGAAGCCATATTACTAGTCTTCTAGGGAAGAGACTAATTTTATAATTTTCTACAGCCTTTTAACTCCTGAATCCCTATTTTTACTTACTTTTTTGAGATTTTCTCATGGCTAAAATAATTAAATATGATTGTACACCTCAAAATAAGCCAAAATCTTTAAAATTCATTTAAAGTCAATTCAAGTACATTTTTGTAACTTTCCTCCATATATAGAACATGCCATTTCCCAATTTTTAGGATTTCTATGAGAATTTTTGTGAAATTTTTAGGCATAATTTTCATCTTTGACCTTTCTGGCCTGAAACTTTATAAAATTATAATTTTGCCCTTAGTTTGGCTTAACCCCATGATTTATACCTCATTAAGGCCTCTAATATAACCTTTGGCCTATATTAATCTCTATTTCTTATTCCTAGGCCTCAAGACTTTCGCTTTGCGATTTATGTCACACCTTACTTTTAGACCTTATTTGATCTCCATTAAAACCATTTAGAACTATTTCTTATGGCCTTAAGTTGGAAAAATTTAAACTTTAAAATTTCATAAATTTGGCATCCAAAACTCATCAGCTAATCCCAGATTTCGTGCAAAGTGGTACTGTCCATGTGGTTATTTTTTAATTTTTCAAGATTTATGCCTAACTTTGGAAGACCATAAGTTTTTGTACAGAACTCCAAATTTAATGAAATTCTACTTATTTTAAAGCTAAAAATGAGATCCATAACCCTACCAAATTTTAGCTCAAGACTCAACCAATTGCACAGAATTTTACTGGTCAAACTTTACCCTTAAAAGGTCAACTTTTATCCCTTTAAGTTACCATACGTGGTTGTTCTTTCCCTTTTCAATCCATATCATTGTTCTAGTCACATAGACCATGCTAAGACATGATTCCTTGATCAAATATTCACATACATATCATCTTGATCATTAATACAAACATTCAACATAATTTACAATAATCCATAATAATTACAAACATTGTTTCAAAGAGGCATAATAATTAATCCTCTCCAAAAATGATCTCCTTCTATTTGTCTTTGCTTGGTCCAACTCTAAGTTCATAAATATTTGAACATAAAAAAATGAGACTCCATAAAAATATCAATAGCAATGAATCATAATTATCATGCAATTCATGCTATGTAAAAATTTGATATGTGAACATAAAATCAACATCATTATGCAACATTACATGTTCATATCATTTGCCATGGAAAGAGAGCAATCAATCAAGCCATTATGCTATTCCTCATGTCACATCCCGAAAAATTTTATCTAGATATAGGGAATTAAAAATTGGGATGAGGGCCAATGTAGAAACTAGGCAGGGAGACAAAACAACTTTTGAGGTGAAACCTTAATAAGGTCCAAGTTGGCATTTTCGTAATTATTGGTCTAGGAAGGGCAAAATAGGAAATTTTGAGAAAAATCCTAGAAAATTCCTGAAAAATGGTAAAAGTATAAGTTAGAGGTTTTAGAAATTCAGTTGAGACATGAAAGGTGGAATTATTGTGAAAATAAATTATTATGGAATTTCCTGTAAATAGAGGATTTTTGGGAAAATATTGGGAAATCAAAGGAAAATAATTATTTTGATTATTTACAAGCCTCAATAAATTTGGAAAAAATATGGAAAAATCATCTAAATATTTTTTTGAATTTATAAAATTAGTTTTAGGCCTTGGAAGCCTAGGAATTTATTTTAGGGAATTTATTTTCTCACAATGACACTCATAGAGGCCTAATCGGAGAAAATTCAAAATAAACACCTAGAGGTGGTGAAAAATTCTAAATATTCTTAGATCATACTCTCATATTAAAAGGTGAATTATAATGGAGAGAAATAAATTTTTGGAGGTCTGAAAAAATTATGGAATGTTACTAGTGAATAGTAATTGATAAAGTTTCAAATTGGTTTGGGAATTTGATCTGGATTGTGAGTCATCTTTTTAGGCCAGCCTAGACCATTTACGGGGCCCATATTAGGCCTAATCCAAGCCCAAATTCGTGCAGCTTCTAGACACCACCATATTTAATTAAATGAAATTAAAAAAATTAAGGGTAAATGTTAGAAAACTCTAGAATTGTACACATGGTTAAATATGATTCTTTCTTGCTTTGATGGCTGCCACATACCCCCTATTATATGTCACATTTTTGGCCAATAAGAGAGGGGGAGGGGCAGATTGAATTTTCTATAAATACCCCCTCCTAAAATACAAGAAAATGTTGAAAAATTGGAAAAATAAGGGGAGGTGCGGCCACTTTGTGTCCGGACCTGAGGAGACCAAATTTGAGAGGGTTTTGAGCAAGGAACCATTCAATTTATAGCAAGAAAACATCAAGGTATGCTCAAGCCGTCCTATCCCTAAGTTTTAAGCTAGTTTTGGTTGGGTTTTTGGCATAAAAAATTTAAGGGAAAATGTTGCACAAATTCGATTGACATGCTTGGCTATTAGAGAAGGATAGAAACCTTAAATATGATATGGAACAAGCTTGTTTAAGTGGTTTTTAGAAGAAAATCAACTTAGGGTTTCTAAGTTTCAATTCATCCAAGCACTATACATGGGACAACATTTTTTTTTTTGCATTGATTTGATGATTCCAATTGTTTTCGTGCAGGGATATACTCTTGGGAAGTGTTTAAAATCATTGGAATCAAAAATGGAATTTTTGAAAGTTATATACCCCCTATTAGGCCGCTATAATTTCAACAGGAAGGAGCTTGATTTTTGAAAAACTAATTGGATATTTGGATTCCTCATGAAAAATTATGTAGGATTGATCTAAGAGATCATGGATTCTAATCAAGGAATTATTTTGTTAAAAATCTAAGAAAAAGGGGAGAATTGTTAAGCTAAAGTTAAAAGATTGTGTTTAAGTTGTTTGGTTATTAATGTAGCTTACATTTATGCTTGAATTAATAGGCTTTGTGAAAAGGAATCAAAGAGAAACATAACCCCTTTGAGGAGACCGAATTAACCAAGTGATAAAGGTAGCATTGAATTATAATTTGATTGTTTATCTTACTTGTTTAATATGATTATGTTGTTTGCTTGGATTGAGGAATTGTGTTGTGATCTTGGTTGATTAGATGACTTTAGGTTATGCTTTGGCCAAATGCATTGAATTATGTTATTGTGGAAGTGTTGTTGTTCCTCTCCTAGCATGACATTAACTATGATTATATGTGGTTTGATTATGCCTTGAGGTGTGATAACGTGACATTGGAGAGGAACGGGTTTATCACTCAAATGTCCAATACCATGAATGATCAACAAGCTAAAGCTAGTGGTACAATACCTTCAAACACTGTCATAAATCCTAAGCCTCTCAATGCCATTGATCTTAAGAGTGGGAAGTGAGTTCAATTTGCTTAAAAGGAGGGCAACGATGATAAAGTAGAAAGCCCACCTCTTTGACCTATGAAGCTTTTTGAAAACTCTAAAGAGAAGGCATTGGTTAAGAAATTGAAGGATCCACAAGGAGATGATCAAGAGGGCAGTGACACCAATGAATGCCAAGAGAAGCAACCCAAGGAAGTATAAAAAAATTAGAGAAAAGCTGCTATAAAGAAAGGAGAAACGAGCAAAGAGGGAGCTTTACTTGATGATGGTAAGGAGGTAAATTCTAAAGAACTCCCTTTTCCAAATTCATATCTTATGTCTAAAAGGGTTGTAACATCTAAAACATTAAAAGAGGTTGTGGATTTCTCTAGTAAGCTTGAAGTGAATTTACCTTTCATATAATATATTAAGAATTCCCCACCTTTTGCTAGATACGTTAAAAGAGCTTTACACTAATAAGAGAAAATTTAAACCCAATAAGTTAGTTCAAGTTAGCCCAAATGTATCAGCTTTGTTCAAACTCCAAATCCTGGTCAAATGCCAAGATCCCAGTGCTTTTACTATTCCCTACACTATAGGAAAAGTTGCCATCGCAGGAGCCTTACTTGATTAAGGGGCGGCCATAAATGTTATGCCATTATCGGTGTATCAAGCTTTAGGAGTCAATATGAGTCAATATCTTACAAACCACTACTGTTACACTCCAATTGGTTGATAGAACAACTAGTGGACCTGAGAGGATTCTAGAGGATATCCTAGTTCAGGTCAAGGGTTTGCTTTTTCCTTCTGACATTTATGTGCTTAACATAGCTAATGAGTTGTCTCATAAATCCATATTCTTGGCAGACTATTCTTGAGGACTTCGAATATGATGATTTGAATAAAAGATGGTGTTATAACCATGGAGGTGGGAGAGCAGGTGGTTTCTTTCAATATCTATGAGGTAATAAGGCATCCATATGAGGATTGCTCTCTTTTGGGCTTAAATGTTATTGATGTTGCTGTTGATGATACTGTTTTTGAGTTTGAATTGAGTAAGGTTATCTCTAATATCTCTAAATTTTATTCATGTGAGTCCTTGCTTAATGAGGATGAAGCCCCTACTTCATTTTCTTCCCTTTATTCTTTTCCCTCTACATGTTCATATGGTGGCAGTGAGACGTGTCTTAACTATGCAATAGTTAATTGTACACGATCAGCCCCACATCTACTTTTATTGTCATCTAGTGAATCTGAATCTTGCATTAGCACTATACCTCTAATTATCAGTGACGACTCTCTTGGAGAGGAACTTTCTGTTAGTGTTGCAGGAGATTTAGATCTGGAGGAGAGGCAGAGCATTGTAATTTCTAAAGATGAAGCTTACTGTCTTTCTCATTTACTGCGAAAAACATTTCTATCCCGAGAGATGTCAACTCTACTCCTTCATCTTGCCACGACAAACACCTCACAGTACTGCAAACCCAGAGTGCCCATCCACTATTGTTGTTCTACCTTCACATCTGCTCCATAGAAGGAGCCTTGGTTTAAGGGCCATAAAGATTCCTACTTCACCTTGTGAACCAATTCTTACACCATTTCTTCTTATACTTTGAAATATCTATTTAATAGTGCCTTAACTTGTTATTTAAGTGATGTAGATATGGTGTCTAAGGCTGTTGCTGACAATGATCAACAGCTGGTTGATTCAACCCTTGAAGAAATGGAGGGATTAGTAGTGGACTCAATCAACCTTGGGGTTCATTTCACAGCTGAGAAGGGAGAGGGGAGTAATCTTGCGCTTTCTTCTATTGATGTTTCTCAATGAATCCCTTTTCTAGTCCAATCCCCCACTCTTGAGCTTAAACCCTTACCATCCAGCCTTAAATATGCTTTCTTGGAGTCTAATGAGAAACTCCCAGCCATAATTGCTAACTACCTATCCTAAAAGAGGAGGACATGTTGCTCATGTTTTGAAAAAGTATAAGAAAGTCCTAGGATGGACTCTAGTAGATATACCTAGTATTTGCTTAACCACATGCACCATAGAATCCTTTTAGAGGAAGGAGAGAAACTAGTAAAACAAACTAAAGAAGAGTCATCCTTTGATTAAGGATGTAGTTAAGAAGGAGATCTCCAAAGCTCCTAAGTGTTGGAATTATCTATGCTATACCAATAGCAAATGGGTTAGCCCTGTTCAAGTAGTGCCCGAAATGAGTGGGTTTTATCTTACTTGTTTAATATGATTATGTTGTTTGCTTGGATTGAGGAATTGTGTTGTGATCTTGGTTGATTAGATGACTTTAGGTTATGCTTTGGCCAAATGCATTGAATTATGTTATTGTGGAAGTGTTGTTGTTCCTCTCCTAGCATGACATTAACTATGATTATATGTGGTTTGATTATGCCTTGAGGTGTGATAACATGACATTGGAGAGGAACGGGTTTATCACTCAAATGTCCAATACCATGAATGATCAACAAGCTAAAGCTAGTGGTACAATACCTTCAAACACTGTCATAAATCCTAAGCCTCTCAATGCCATTGATCTTAAGAGTGGGAAGTGAGTTCAATTTGCTTAAAAGGAGGGCAACGATGATAAAGTAGAAAGCCCACCTCTTTGACCTATGAAGCTTTTTGAAAACTCTAAAGAGAAGGCATTGGTTAAGAAATTGAAGGATCCACAAGGAGATGATCAAGAGGGCAGTGACACCAATGAATGCCAAGAGAAGCAACCCAAGGAAGTATAAAAAAATTAGAGAAAAGCTGCTATAAAGAAAGGAGAAACGAGCAAAGAGGGAGCTTTACTTGATGATTGTAAGGAGGTAAATTCTAAAGACTCCCTTTTCCAAATTCATATCTTATGTCTAAAAGGGTTGTAACATCTAAAACATTAAAAGAGGTTGTGGATTTCTCTAGTAAGCTTGAAGTGAATTTACCTTTCATATAATATATTAAGAATTCCCCACCTTTTGCTAGATACGTTAAAAGAGCTTTACACTAATAAGAGAAAATTTAAACCCAATAAGTTAGTTCAAGTTAGCCCAAATGTATCAGCTTTGTTCAAACTCCAAATCCTGGTCAAATGCCAAGATCCCGGTGCTTTTACTATTCCCTACACTATAGGAAAAGTTGCCATCGCAGGAGCCTTACTTGATTAAGGGGCGGCCATAAATGTTATGCCATTATCGGTGTATCAAGCTTTAGGAGTCAATATGAGTCAATATCTTACAAACCACTACTGTTACACTCCAATTGGTTGATAGAACAACTAGTGGACCTGAGAGGATTCTAGAGGATATCCTAGTTCAGGTCAAGGGTTTGCTTTTTCCTACTGACATTTATGTGCTTAACATAGCTAATGAGTTGTCTCATAAATCCATATTCTTGGCAGACTATTCTTGAGGACTTCGAATATGATGATTTGAATAAAAGATGGTGTTATAACCATGGAGGTGGGAGAGCAGGTGGTTTCTTTCAATATCTATGAGGTAATAAGGCATCCATATGAGGATTGCTCTCTTTTGGGCTTAAATGTTATTGATGTTGTTGTTGATGATACTGTTTTTGAGTTTGAATTGAGTAAGGTTATCTCTAATATCTCTAAATTTTATTCATGTGAGTCCTTGCTTAATGAGGATGAAGCCCCTACTTCATTTTCTTCCCTTTATTCTTTTCCCTCTACATGTTCATATGGTGGCAGTGAGACGTGTCTTAACTATGCAATAGTTAATTGTACACGATCAGCCCCACATCTACTTTTATTGTCATCTAGTGAATCTGAATCTTGCATTAGCACTATACCTCTAATTATCAGTGACGACTCTCTTGGAGAGGAACTTTCTGTTAGTGTTGCAGGAGATTTAGATCTGGACGAGAGGCAGAGCATTGTAATTTCTAAAGATGAAGCTTACTGTCTTTCTCATTTACTGCGAAAAACATTTCTATCCCGAGAGATGTCAGCTCTGCTCCTTCATCTTGCCACGACAAACACCTCACAGTACTGCAAACCCAGAGTGCCCATCCACTATTGTTGTTCTACCTTCACATCTGCTCCATAGAAGGAGCCTTGGTTTAAGGGCCATAAAGATTCCTACTTCACCTTGTGAACCAATTCTTACACCATTTCTTCTTATAGTTTGAAATATCTATTTAATAGTGCCTTAACTTGTTATTTAAGTGATGTAGATATGGTGTCTAAGGCTGTTGCTGACAATGATCAACAGCTGGTTGATTCAACCCTTGAAGAAATGGAGGGATTAGTAGTGGACTCAATCAACCTTAGGGTTCATTTCACAGCTGAGAATGGAGAGGGGAGTAATCTTGCGCTTTCTTCTATTGATGTTTCTCAATGAATCCCTTTTCTAGTCCAATCCCCCACTCTTGAGCTTAAACCCTTATCATTCAGCCTTAAATATGCTTTCTTGGAGTCTAATGAGAAACTCCCAGCCATAATTGCTAACTACCTATCCTTAAAAGAGGAGGACATGTTGCTCAATGTTTTGAAAAAGTATAAGAAAGTCCTAGGATGGACTCTAGTAGATATACCTAGTATTTGCTTAACCACATGCACTCATAGAATCCTTTTAGAGGAAGGAGAGAAACTAGTAAAACAAAACTAAAGAAGAGTCAATCCTTTGATTAAGGATGTAGTTAAGAAGGAGATCTCAAAGCTCCTAAGTGTTGGAATTATCTATGCTATACCAAATAGCAAATGGGTTAGCCCTATTCAAGTAGTGCCCGAAATGAGTGGGTTGACTGTAGTGAAAAATGAGAAGAATGAACTCATACCTACTAGAGTCCAAAATGCATAGCGTGTCTATATTGACTATAGGAAACTTAACGATACTACATGCAAAGACCACTTCCCCATCCCTTTTGTTGACCAAATGTTAGAAATATTAGTAGGCAAATCCCATTATTGTTTCCTTGATGGTTTCTCCGGTTATTTCTAGGTACCTATTACACCAGAGGACTAGGAGAAGACAACATTCACTTGTAACTTTGGGACTTATGTTTTATAGAAGAATGCCATTCAGACTTTGCAGTGCCCCAGGAACCTTCAAAAGATGCATGATGTCAATCTTTAATGATTTCTTGGGGGATTTCATGGAGGTATTCATGGATGACTTCAGCGTGTATGATAACTCTTTTACTTCTTGCTTGTCTAGCTTAGAAAAAGTTT
Organism: Neltuma alba; assembly: GCF_004799145.2. NCBI lineage: Eukaryota > Viridiplantae > Streptophyta > Magnoliopsida > Fabales > Fabaceae > Neltuma > Neltuma alba. Next base: position 106,936 of record NW_021636863.1, read on the forward strand.
TACAAAGATGCATTGAAATGAAGCTAGTTCTGAATTTTTAAAAATGCCACTTTATGGTTAATGAGGGCATAGTTTTGGGCCATTTGATTTCTTGAAGGGCATAAAAGTGGATAAGGCAAAAATTAAAATTATCTCCTCCCCCCCTATCCTACTAATCTTAAAGAAATTTGATCCTTTTTCAGGAATATGGGGTTTTATAGGAGATTTATAAAAGACTTTAGCAAAATTGCCTTGCCACTTTCAAATCTTTTGAAAAAGGATGCGGAGTTTGAATTTAATGAAACCTGTAAAATTGCCTTTGATACTTTGAAAGCCAAACTAGTTTCTCCACTGATCCTGGTTGCTCTAAATTGGGATTTACACTTTGAGATTTCTTGTGATGCATCTAACTTTGCTATTGGAGCCATGCTAGTGCAGAAAGAGGATAAAATTTCAAGAGTGATCGCTTATGCCTCAAGACCTTGGATGCTGCGCAAGTCATTTACACAACCACTAAGAGAGTTTTTTGCTGTAATTTTTACTCTAGATAAATTTAGACTTTATTTGATTATTTCCAAGATTGTTGTATTCACTAACCATGCAGCAATAGGTATCTTTTTAAGAAATCGCATTCAAAACCTTAGTTGCTTCGTTGGGCTCTCCTCTTGCAAGAGTTTGATCTTGAGATAAAGGATCGAGCCAGAGCTTAAGATCATGTGGCCAATCACTTAAGTCGGTTGCCCTTAGACACAAGGAGAGTTGATAAATCTGACCTTATCTTTGATTCTTTTCCTGATGAGATATTATGTTCCACAGCTCTAAAGAGCCTTGGTATGCTCATATTGTGAATTATCTCATGACCGGACTAACCCCACCTTCTATGTCCACTATCATCGTGTAGAAGCTCTAATCTGAGTCTAAGTATTATGTATGGGATGACCCGTTCCTATGTAGACTGTGTGGGGACCAGATCATAAGACGGTGTGTACCTCAACAAGAAGAGCAACAACAGATTATCACTGCTTGCCATACATTGTCTTGTAGGGGGCATTTTACTCAAAGAGGACAACAAGGAAAATCTTAGAGAGTAGTTTTTACTTGGTTTTTGTTCATGTGTTCTATCACAACCAATCAAGCATACATAAAAATTTTTTGCATTTGTTTTTTAAGTTGCATTGAAGTCGTCTTAGTTCTTAACTCACTCATAGGTAGTTGAAACTTTTCAAATAGTTTTCAATCTTTTATTTGCAATTTTAATCGACTTATTCATGCAATGGAATTAATCTTGCATCCGATTGAGCATTGTGGATGAACATGAGAGATTTAACCTTGTTGGAAGTTATTTGATGCCAAATTCCGTTCTAGTGTGATTTTTCCACTTGATTTTATGTTCTTTAGAACTCGTTCTGATTCTTTGTCAAAGCTTCATATGCATTGGTGTTTTGGATAGGATAAAGGCATTCATTTCTAAACCCTTTACCCAAACACAAGCTACTTTATTTAACCCTTGTTTATCCCTTTGAGCCTTCTTCAAATTTAAGTACCAAAACATGTATCGTTTATTCAAGTCTAACTATATTTTACTACTATGTTTGTGATATTATAATTTATCTTCTTGGGGTTCGAATTGCTAGAGTAAAAAAAAAAGGATCTATACAATAAAAGTTTTGAATAAGGCAAATCCCTTGGTGGTTTTGAAGATTAAAGTGTTGTGCTTCAAGAATTTCAATGTAAAGCTAGTTGGGAATCAATTCTAGTTATTAGTACTTGTTTTATTTCTTTTTATCATTCCTTCCATTTAGCCTTCATTCATCGTTACATCCCTTAAAGTCTTTTTGATTCAGCACATCATTGCATTCTTAGTGGAGATAGTAGAACCATTACAAGCTTATGATAGTTTGTTTTGTCAAGCGGATTCGAGAGAAAATGACCCAGTTAAGGTGAGCTGAGTGATACGCTTTTACCCTTTAAGTGATCTCCGATGCTCATACCCTTTGGTTGATTAGTTATTTGGTTAATCACTTTGTATGGTTTTTCTCACTATTTTTGCTTGCAAAAGAGTACTGCTTTTTGATTTGTTGCTTTCATCCCATGGCTTAGTTGAGTTACCTTTGGTTTTTGATGTATGCTTGATTGGTTGTGAGGAGCACTTGTTATCATTTGTGCTCAACTTTACTCTTTTCACAACTCTTGCTATTTCTGTTTTTAATTTTCTCAGGAGCGCAAATGTCTAAGTGTGGGGGAGTTGATTTGACCAAGTTTTATTGTAGTAATTCATGTCTAATTGCATGTTTTTACGATTTAAAATGCATGTCTTGATATAAATTGTAGTAATTTATAATTGTGAGTTTGATTTCTTATTAAGCACTTTGTAGGGGCAAAACTATCAAATTGTGCATCATTTTAATTAATCATCATTTATGTAATTGAATTGGATATTACAAGTGCTTAGTTTGATTTTTAGGTCAAGGGTTATGTGACAAATATCTTCAAAGGACCTAAGTTCAAGAAAATCACAGTTAAGGTCCAACAAGTTGCAAGAATTCCAGAAAAGGACCAACTAAATATAGCTGTTCGTTTTGATCCTTTGGTCGCAGCAAAAGGGAAGTTTAGTCACGACAAAAAAGACACTGACACAAAATCAGGTTTTAAATCTCAGATTGTGATTTTTGGAATCACAACACATGAACCAGCTGCCAGTCACCATCCAAACACTCCCATTTTCGTCTCCTAGGGTTCTTCAAGGGTTCTTGAGGTTCTCCCACCAATTCCTACCCATTTCCACCTGATTCCATCATTTTTCTTTATCATCCATCATCCATCTTCTGATATGGCTGGTGCTGTGATTTCAAAGCTTGGAGGAGCTGTTTTCTAAAGTCATGAGAGGCCAGTACGCTTTTCCCTGAGGAGTTTTGATGAAGCCCTACGCTTGGGACTTAATTTAAGGAGTTTTATTTCATCTTTTCTATTACTTTAATAGCATTTTAGTTGTTCTTGGTTAGAATTTTTATGTTGTTGTTGAAGTCGTGAACTTCAATGATATGATATTTTCATTTTAGATTGGATTTTGAGAATTTATGCCTCGGCATTTGTATTGTAATGAGAATCCCACATCTAGTCATGTGAATAATGATTGATGTTCAATCTAAATTCAGTTTGATTAAATACGGTGCTTTCCTAGCAATATTGGTTATTGTGTTCAAGCTGTTATTACCATTGCATCAATCTCACCAAGTGTGTATTCGTGAGGGTGGTCAGTGTTGTTGTGAGTCTTTGGGTCAAATATTTCATTAACATACTGATTTTTCTAAGTTTGGAAGGTTTTCTAAACTAGCTAAGATTGGTTTTCAAGTAAACTCCCACTGTAATTTGAAGTGATAAAGGCTTAATCAATTCTCCAAGGAGCATTTTTATCAATTAAGTTTACAAACTATCCATTTAATTGCTTTCTTTCATTATTGTTTTAATTCATTTCAAAAAAACCAAAAAGAATTCATCTCATTCACATTTTGATTTCATCACAACTTATTTCAGTTTTACAACCCCCTCAATTTTACCTTTTTGCATGGTTTTGTCATTTAGATTACACAGGAACAATTCAAGCTCCTCGAAGTGAACACGACTCGGATTGTGCCATTGTAGTGCATTCATATCCAGAACTAAATTGTTTTTAAGAGCCCATAACAACTAAGGCTTCATCAGCTTAAGCCTCTTCAATTGCTGCCCATGTCTTACATGAAATTTCTAGGCCCTCTTGGCCCAATATGAAGCCAAATTTGATTTAAAAAGGGAGAAGAAGTGTGGCCCAATCATAAATATCAATTTCTAACCTAAACTTACTATTTTCAAAAATAGTTTTGGGCTTCTAAAAATTCATTTCTCTTCATCAAAAACTCCTTTTTAATATAAAAAAGCTCCCTGAAAAATTTTGGAATTTATCTTAATCTCTTACTATTTGTTTTCAATTTTCTCCGAAATAGGGCTTTAACTATAAGATTTCAGTAATAAATATTCTAAAATTAATTCCTGCACCTCCAAGGCCTGGAATCAATTTTATAAATTCAAATAAATCCTTAAATAATTTTCTCATGTTTTTTCAAGAATTATTTAGGCCTTTACATATTTAAAATAATTATTTTTGCCCTATTTTCACTATTTTTTCTGAAAAGCCTTTGTTTTAAGGAAATTTCATAATAAACTGTTTCCGTGCTAATTTCACCTTTGGAGTCTCAAATAGGTTTCTAAAACCTCTAATTTATCAATTTTCCAGTTTTTGGAAATTTTCTAAAATTTTTCTCAAATTTTTCCATTTTGCTTTTCCTAGACCAATAATTTCAAAAATATCAGCTCAGGCCTTTTCTAGATTTTATGTCATGCTTGGTTTATTCAGTCAGTCTACTTTTCCTATTAGCCCTTAACTTAATTTTTTATCCCTATTATCAAGGTTAAATTTTGTGGGATGTGACAATTTAGTCCCTAGGAATCTTTTTGTCCCTCTAAGGAACCTTTGGGGTTCCTGCCAAAAGGGGTTTGATAGCCTGCCCTTTTTAGGCTAATTTTGGTGCTTCTATGCTCAAAATTCAGGATGTTATAATGATACACAGGAGAATTTGTCCTAGGAAGTTTCATAAGGGACATATTCCGCAGATAATCAAGATATATTGAGGAGGGTGTTAGGGACTCCTGACCATCATGGTCTTCTTAGAAGCATCGGTTATAGCGTCGCCAAGAAGGATTACTTCAAGTTTAGAAAAAAGCTCTTATCATCATCCACACCTTCTTCCATAGAGTTTATGGAGTTAAAAGGAGAATCGTATTGGTTAAAGGAGTAAATTAAAGCGTAAGCGCTTTTGATTGATCAATTGATCAAGAATCAAGCACCACAGCTGGCTTCGAATCTCAGCCCAAGTAGGAAAGACAACTACACATTCCTTTTACTATCTAAGGTATAATATTGCTTGTGTTTATACGATTACATTAAATTATTTTCATATCACACTAATATGATCATATATTTATTCAGGGTGAAGTAGATGTTCAGTGTGTGGCGGATAGCCCTAAATGTCACACAGTTGCAACAGGCCACATATTCAATTTACTGGGGGAGAGCATGATTCATAATATGCCTCTCCCTACTAATCATATAATGGTATAGTTGAACATTGCCATTGATCCTGTGCATGCCCTTCTTATGCCACCCCAGATGCAAAGACAGTGGCTCAAACCGTGGGTAGCTTTGTTGCTTAGCCTTGCCATTTTCTTATGTTAGGACAGCTTGCAAAGGTATATATAGGCTGAAACCTTCAGTTGATTTAAAACAAACTCTGTTTTAATTACTAACTATTGTTTGTCAGTCTAAGGGGAAGAAGAGCCTATGGGGCGATCATTTATTATCATTAACACAAAAGTAGCCCTCTGAGCCTGTTTAAGCGGTGTCATCAAGATTCTGAATATGTCTTGAGGAACACATAATTGGGGCCCGATCAGAATACAACAATTCCTTAATGATTCCCCTAGAATTTGAGCTAAAGATCTATGGTAGACCCTTATTTGACTATGTCATAAATGACATATTAAAGGAAATTCTAATGCATGGATTAGTGAGGATGAATGCTTATAGCTTTTATATTAGGTATTTCTTAAAACCTTGATTAAATACTTAACTACCTGAACATTTATTCTATTGATCTGTTTATTTGTTGATTTAGGAACCTTAATAAGAATTTTATAATCCCTAGTAGCCTTGATGACAAGTTCAAGATTATCAGGCCCCACACTTTTGCTAGCCATAGCCTTGATATGAAGAAAGACTTATCTAGAGATTTGGAGGATATCTATATTTTAAGGGCAGTAAAGAATAGGGATACTTTGTTTTTAGCGCCTTACTATCAAGGGTAGTATACTGAACTTGCTTAAATTCTTTTATTTTCAAATATTTTGTAATTGTTCCAATTGTCTTTATTATACTTAGGGGACACTAGAAGCTGATTGTGGTCAATTCCTTGCAGCCAAGGATTTGGTATCTTGATTCTCTTCATGGGGATCCAACCAGCCAACTGTTTGTGATTTCATTGTTTACTAAGTAACATTTATATGTTTTATTCAAATTTAATTTAATTTTTTGCCTCTATATAATTTTTGGCAATCATTAATATTCAATTTTATTGTCTTCTTAGATATTTTGTGGCTATACTGCATAGATCAAGCTTTATCCTACCCCACAGTAAAAAATGGCCAATTCAACTCAGCGTTCTCGTGGAAGAAAGTAAAGGTATTCATCACCATTATTTATTATTCAACTAAACATGGTTTATTTATATGATTGAGTAATATATTTTCCTTCCCCATTCTTTATAGTACCAACGTTAGCCAGACAAAAGCTTCAATTGTGGGTATTGCACAACGAAATTCATGAAGGAGATAATTATGCACAATTCGAACACAGTCCCTACGAAGGTAATAGGCATTTGTTAAAGTTTAATTTATATAATTTAGAATTATACTTAGTGTAGATATACATTTATATCTAACTTCAATTTGCTTTTGCATATAGTACTTTGCAAACATATATTGCACGATGTATTCATCCGCTCAAATAGAAGAAATCGTTGAAGAGCTGTAATGGCTTTGTACCATTAGTGGGCAAAAAATAGATAAAGAAGTAGAAGACTACTTTGGTTTTGATATTATGCTATTGGTTTTGGTATTGAACAAATTTGTTGTGGTTTTTAGCAATTGGCCAATTTTGATTTTGGTTGGTTTTTTGCTTTTACCTTTTATACTTGTCCAAAATTTTGATTTGGCTTAAGACCACATATTGTATGACATTTGGTTTATTATTAAGATATATATAATGTAAATTTCTGTCTGATGGTTAATTAGATTCATATGACTAAATTATTGATTGTTGTATATTGGTTTGACTACTGGCCTAGTTCTATTTATCGAATAATGCTACTTTCTGTGAAATTTCATAATGCAGGGAGGCTGCTAGAAAAGCAGGAACACTATTAAAAGGTTATTGGCTTAAAACCGTCAAGTATTTAAACAATACTTGACGGTTCTTTAAGCAACCCTCAAGAATTTTTAGAATACTTAATGGTTCTTTAAGTAACCATCAAGTAATTGATGCCATTAATTGCAAAATTAGTCGTCAATACTTGACGGTTTTACATTTAGAACCGTCAAGTATTACCCAAAATATTTGACGATTAATAACCGTCAAATATTTTCCATTCAAATATATAATGCAAGCATACTTGATGATTTTTAACTGTCAAGTATAAGCAAAAATAACTGTCAATTATTGTGTTTTTTGTACTAATGTGTTAATGCATGAGAATAAATTATACAATATTAGAATGATTGAATGCAAAGAAATAAATATTTATGCATTATTAATGCAAGTAAGGAGAATAAATTATCCCAAAATGAGTCACTAATTTGATATAGAGTGAAGTAAGGCAAGCAATTGAATCTGCCCATGATATTTGGTACACTTAAAATAAACATCCTGAGCTTTAAAAAAAGTGGTAGATCACTTAAAATGGATGTGTGTGCTAAGAGATATGATTGCTTAAAGTTAAAGCAAATAAACTAGAAAGTACTATTTTTACTAAATAAACAGTCAAATTCCATGAATTAATTGTACAAACAGAGAAGGTCTAATCATAGATTTATATTTTTTTTCTATAGAGAATTGAAAGAGCTTTAAATGGAGATCTAGACCACCTTAATATAAGTTTGTTATAATTAGTTATGAATTTTTAAAATTAGACTGAAAATATGAAATTTACTAGTGAATAGTAACCTAATAATTAAATTTTGAATTTCCAATCTCTAAGCTTATTTTATGATCCTCTTGCATCATAATACTTTTAGACTCATACTCAAAGGAGTTTAAGGAAGGATATTTCACCTACTAAAATGTAGGTCTATCATGCCATAATCAGAGACCTATTTTTGAAATAATTTGTCTACTAGGACTTTTTGCTGAGACATCAACATTCTCTCTTTAAGTCTTAGGGTGGCGTTAAAGTCACCCTATACACATACACACCCCATCTCCTGGGTTTATTCTTCGCAATACTTAAGAGATGATTCCATAGACTCCTTCTCTTTAGAGCATCAGGGTTTCCATAAACAACTAGCATGCTCCATGTGTAACATCCCAATTTTTGGGCCTCGAAGTACTAGAAATAGTCTGAATGGGATAGGCTACCAGACCCCTTTTTAGTAGAGGTCCTAAAGATGAGAAAGGAAGTTAAAGCAGTTTCAGGGACTAAACTGCAAAGTGAAAGTTTTAAGGGGCTAAAGGATAATCAAAGTTAGAGACTCCAGTAAAGTCTCAAAGGCCTAGAAAGAAAAAAGAGACTAGATACAAACCAAAGGTTAAGTTAGAAGCCTCAAAGAGATGGTTTTATGAGGTTGAGCCTAAGCAGGGATAAAACCGTAAATTCATAAAGTTACAGCCATCTGGGATAAAAATGGAAAGTACTTAGAAAATTCTAAGAAAATCCCAGAAAATGGGAAATAATATTCTAAGGCTCTTTTGTGAAGAGAGATGACAAAAATACCCCTGAGATAACTTAAAAGGAATTTATAAGTTTATGGCTCAGTTTGAGATGTAGAGGTAGATTTAATTGTTTGAGTCATAAGAAAACCTCAGAAAATTATGGTAAAATGGGATGTATGATCTAAGAGACTTTAGAAAATTATAAAATTAGTCTCATCCCCAGAAGACCAGCAAAATGGCTTTAAGAATACTTAAAATCTAGTTATGCCAAAAAAAGGCATTTTAAAGAATGATTTTTAAGTGGGGCTACAGGTTGAGTTATGACTTGAGAAAATTCACAGATTTTCTCTAGAATATGAGGAATTTTATGATATTTTTGGATGAATTTTTAGAGCTCTGGATTGAATAAAATGGTCCAGTCAAATATTAAATAATTTTGTCCCCTAAATAGGAGACAAAACCAAAGAAAATATCTAAGGGCCATCATGACGATGCTGAGTCAGCATGCTGAGTCGCCAAACGTAATGATGACACCTACGAGTCATCATGCTGAGTCACCAGGCGTAATCATGACACCTACGAGTCATCATGTTGAGTCAGTAGAAGATATTTATGGACAGCATAAAAATCAGAACGCAGTATGGGAATATTTTAGACAGTCCTTTGTCTACCCGTTATAGTGAAATCTCTACTGCGTGACTCAGTAAGGTCAAGTAGCCTGTCAGCAAAGCTAATTATTTTCATCTATGCTCCTTTGAGATGGTGTCATATATGTACCTTTTATTAGCCAGAATTTTAAGAAGTTGTCCCGGTGATACAGGGTAAGTTAGGACCCGAAAAATATCTGATACGGTGCAAGATTGGCTTGATAAGTGGAGAAATAATTAAGAAAATATTTTTAGACGAATTTTCCATTTATTTCCTCCCTATTTTAATGTCAAGTTGATGAATGGGCATGAAAGGATTTGTTCAAGTTGTTAGAAAAATCTAGAACCATCTAGAAGAATCTAGAGTAATCAAGAAGAGTATAGAAGAACCTTGATAAAGCCTAAATTTTATATATTTTATCCCACATTAATTTAGGATTTAAATGATAATTTTGAGCTTAAATGAACTTTTTATGCATTATCAGATTAATTGGTTGATTTTTGGATTTGGTATAAAAATTGAGATTTTGGATTAAAAATATAAATATTTTCTGATTTCCTATTTTTGACTTGGAATTAATTTTTCCTATTTCTTTGAAAACAAGTCTCATATTTTTAGAAAGTTTTGCACTTTCTTGCCTAATTTTTGTGCAGATTTAATATTTAATTTTTGATTATATTTGGATATAATCTACATGGATGCACTTAAATTCTTGTAGGTCAAGAAAGGGGCACATAGGAAATCCAATGGTGTAAGATTGTTTCTTGGAATCTAAGTACAATCCAATGGCTAATATCAAGTGGGTCAATTAATTACTAATGGGTTTGAGTTTTGGATCCATAAAAATTTCCTTCTCCCTCATACTATTTTCCTTATTTTTGGAGGAGATATTCATGCCAAATCATACCTCCTTTCCATTCTCCATTGAGGACGCACGGATTGCACCATATTCCATCATCACATTCAATCACTTTCTCCTTCTCCATTCAGCCGCGGGACACTACGATTTCAATCAAACATTCATATCCCTTCCCTACGCACAAAAACCCCATTCAATCATCATCACCAACTCCTCCATTCCACGTCCCACATAAATTCAGCATTTCATTATCCATTCTTCATTAACTATGGTGGCCGTGATTCCCAACAGTGTGGAGGGAGGAGATAATACCATGGAAGCTTAAGCTTATTTGGGAGGCAACTTGGGAGGAGCATGGAGGAGACTTGAGCCTTAGGCTAGCACTTGAAGACCACAAGGGAGTGATGTTCCATTCATCTTTTTAATTCAAGGACTTAAAATTATTTAGTTTTAAATGATTTTAAGTTGTATTTCTGTTGAGACAATTTAGTTCTAGATTATCAATTTTATTCTTGGATTGAATTGATATTTGGATTTTATTTGTGTTGAGACACTTGTTGGAATATATGTTTGGAACCTTTGCATTGTTAATTGAATTTATAATTGAGTTTTCATTATGAGTTTAATTATCAATGTGGTTTGAATTGCAAAATTTGGGTTCTTTCACCTCTTAATTGTTTAATTAAGTTGGTTGATTATCTGATTGTTTAATTGGATAATTTGAAACATAATTTCCAAAATTAAATTGAGATATCTTCATTGGTTTTGATAAGCTTAATTGACCAACCTTATACTGTTATGAGTTCTCTAATGGTTTAAGGGTTTTTGAGATTAAGGGTTCCCTTTATTTCAAGTAGGTAATTAAGTTTATTAATTCCACTCTCTTATCACTTCCCTTTGGTTTAATTAACTGATTAAGGTTATGTAGGTTAAATCCATGCAAATCCTAAGTTGTCCCCTCTACCGTACCTGAAGAGAAATCTCTAAATTTTTACTTCTTAATTTTCTTTGCTTTCTGATTAGTTTTCTTTATTCATTATTTTTATTTTCCTTCAAAAAAAAAACCCCCAAAAATTGCATTGCATTTATTTAATTTAATTTAATTTTCATATAGATTTTAGGACATTTGCATTTTCCATTTAGGATTAGAATTTTACATTTTAGTTTAGGTCCAATTTATTGCATTTTTTTTATCACCTAAATTTTTACCTAAAGAAACCCATAAATTGCTCCTTGGAAGTAATGACCTAGGTCGATCCTAAACTACAAATCAATTAGGACCTAGTTTAATTGAGTGCTTTAACGACAAAAAGCATCATCAATTTTGGCGCCGTTGCCGGGGAGCAATGGTTAGACTTTAGGTTTGAGTTCTAGGTGATTCTGCATATTTCCTCTGCATTTTTTTTTTGGTGAAAAATTTTTTTTTCACTTTGATTTGTGATAGTTGCTTAATGCATGACTAGATCCTATAGCAAGGAATTGTTTGAATTTGATCCTGAGATTGAGAGGACTTTTCATCAAAGAAGGAGGGCTCAAGCTAGCAATCTTATAGAAAGTGATTCTTCTGTTAAGTTAACTACTGATTCCTCTAATTCTCCTTACTCTTCTCATGTTGACAGTAGCATGGCTAATCCTGCTAGGACTATCAAGGAATTGGTTTCACCTGATCTGCATTTTCAAAATTGGTGCATTAATTATCCTGATATTGACACTGATTTTGAGTTAAAGTCTGGATTGATTCACTTACTTCCAAAATTTAATGGTCTTGCAAGCGAGGATCTATACAATCACTTGAAGACTTTTCATATGATCTGTACTGCTATGAAGCCTTCTGGTGTGTCTGAGGATCAGATTAAGATGCGTGCCTTCCCATTTTCTTTGGAAAGTTCTGCAAAGAATTGGCTTCTTCGCTTACCTCCTAGATTCATTACTTCATGGGACCAGCTGAAAAGGTTGTTTTTGGAAAAGTATTTCCCAGCATCTCGTACTTCCTCCATCAGGAAGGATATTTGTGGTTGCCGACAAATGTCTTGGGAATCCTTATATGAGTATTACGAGCGCTTTAAGGCATTGTTATCCAGTTGTCCTCACCACCAAATTTCAGATACATTGTTGATTCATTATTTTCATGAAGGGCTCTTGCCCCTTGAGAGAGATTTACTAGATTCTGCTTCTGGAGGTGCTCTTCTTGACTTGACTGTTGAAGCTGCTTGGAGATTGATTGAAAAGAAAGCTGAAAATACCCAACAGTTTGGTACTAGGCAGCAAGCTAGAGTAAATGAAGTTGGATTGCATTCATCGTATTCTGAGTCTCGCCTTGAGAGTAAAATTGATAAGTTAACATCTGCTATGGAGAAAATGGTTGTATTTCAAATGAAAAACTCCCAAAATATGGCTCCTTCTGTGGGATCTCCCTCTGCTTTCATCCCACAAGCTGACTCTACAGCTCTAATTGGGCCACTTTGCTCTATTTGCTCTCTAGCTACTCACACCACTGACTCTTGCCCCTACCTAAATGATGGAGTTGACTCATGTAATGCAGTATACCACACTAAGCCTATGACTCAAGGTGGCCAGAAATATGATCCTTACTCAAATACATACAACCCTGGATGGCGTGACCATCCAAATCTCATATATGGGAGTGGCCAGCCTCAACAATCACAGTTCAATCAAGGCATAAACTCTTCTGGTGGTAAAATGTTCCAACAAGTTAGGCAAACTATGCCCAATCAAGATGAGAGTTCAAAGTTAGAAGGCATGATGAAAATCCTGATGGATAATTTTGAACAAAAGGATTTGCAACATAGCCAAGAAATTCAGAATCTTCAAACTCAAATTGGGCAGTTATCTAATGCATTTAGTAACATGCAAAGTCAAGGCTCAGGGAAGTTGCCATCTCAAGTAGTAGTTAACCCTAATGTTGGCACCCAGCAGAATCCTAACATCGGTGGAATTAATGCTATATCTCTTAGAAGCGGAAATTCAATTACCTCTGCAGGTCCTGTCACTACCCATGCTTCAACGAACAAGGAAGCTATCATTGAAGATTCTCCCCCTGCTTCCACATCGCATAATAAGTCCACTTTATCAACACCACATGTGGCATTGCAAGAAGAGCAAGAGAAAGATGGGGAAGGGAAGAAAGTGAGCGAGCAAGTCTTACCTTTTCCTACAGGGGTGATTAAGGCTGAAAGGAGAAAGAAAGAAGCTGAGATGTTCAAAGAGGTTTATGATATCTTCAAAAAGGTGGTGATCAATGTTCCATTGGTTGATCTGGTTGCACAAGTGCCTAAGTATGCGAAGTTTTTGAAGGAGTTGTGTACCACCAAGAGAAGGCTTAAGCATGATGGCAAAGTTGACTTAGGGGCAGTTGTCTCCTCTCTTTATTGTCCTCTTAAATGACAAATCAGTAGTAAATATTAAGAACATGTTTTTTTCTAAATTGAAAAAAAGAAAAGTTGCATATCAACATTCATATAACCATTAACAATTATTAAATAGAAGGTAACAACATTGTTAAGGCCATTAACGAAATATCAACATTGCCATAACACTAATTTGTTAGAATAGCTGATGACCCAAGAGGGGGTGAAGTATGTATTGATTAAAAACAAAAACATTTTCACAGTCTAATGAAAATCATAAGAAACTCAAAGTATAAAAGTAATGAACAACAAAAGCTTAATTAGAGAAGTACAATAGTTTAGAACAAAAGCTTAATCAGAGAAGTACAATAGTTTAGTTGGAAATATAAAGAGGTATGGGAAGAAAAGATGCAAACTATGATTTACCCTAGTTAGGTCTCTCCATAGACCTACGTCCATTCCCCAAGCTCCGTCTAAGATTTTTAATCCATTATCTCTCTCAAGTCTAAACTAGGTACTTGAGGAATACTATAAGGCATAAACTAATCAATCTATTCAATAACAACCTCACATTGAGATAAGCACTCCTCCTTGTGCCCGTAAGGATTCACTCCCCTTTACACACTAGAAGGTTACAACATGATGACGAGAATGAAACTCAAATATTTCTTCTCTCAAAGAAGTGATAACTGACTCTTAAGCACATAGAAAACTCCCCTTTCTATTTCACAATTACATGTGCATAATCTCTGGAACACAAGAAAAGAGAGTATTTTCTTGGAGCTCTAAATAAACATATGTTGATTTGGCATTTTAGTACTTTGATGTTATAAGCTCAAGCTCTCTTCATTACTCTAACTTTGAATGTTGTTTATATTTATAATTAATATTGGACATTTGACCATTGAGCATCTTCTTCTCGTTTAGCAAAGAAAATGATCGCCGAAACTAGCCATTAGAAGCTTCTGACATAAAGTGGCTAACCATTATCATTTTTTCATTGAGCAATTTGTCACATCCGGCAATAGGGTCATTAGGAATAAGAAATATTTCTAAATAATTAAGGGAAAAAAATAATAAGGAGAAATAGAAGAATTTTGGTGGAAAATAATTATTATGATTTCCCAAGTCAATTATGAAAATTTGACTAATTAAAAAAATTGGTCAAAAATAATTGTGGAAAAATATTTCTAAGCTTCAAAAAATTAAGAAAAAATAACGATGAGAATTATATGAGATTATACAATTGGTTTTATGACCAAATTACTCTTAGAAAAATTACAAAAGAATTTAAGGGTAATTTAGGCTAATTTAAGGGTTTCTATTTGGAAAATTCCAAATAAATATTTTTAAGGAGAATAAAATTCCAAGAAAATTCCTATGATACCCTAAGGAATTATAAGAGATTATGGAATTAAAAAGAGACCCTCAAATATCCAAGATTTTTTCTAATTTCTTTGAAAAATGGAAAAGTCACTAAAGAGAAGGAAATTAGTTTTCCTTTTTATTTAATTATTGGGAATTTAATTTTGAGACAAAAAAGGCATTTTGGAAAGATAAAAATAAGGAGAATAAATTATGGATCTAACAAAAAATAATTACAAAGGCCAGAGTACTGTAATTATAGAAAAGAAATTAAACCAGGAGTCAAAGTGCACCGATAAAGTGAAGACTAGAGTCTTGCACTTCAAATTTGCTCACATTTTGCCATGTGTCAAGTCCCTAATAGAGAGGATTTGAATTTGCCAAGTGTCACACCTCAAATGGAGAGAATTTTGACTTTTGGTAATTAATTTCAATTGGATTTAGTTAATTAAGAGGGAAAATGCAAGAGTAAAGAGAGGATTGACACTTTGACTTCCATTAATTATGGTAGTTGAGATATTTTGCTCATTAAAGAAGGCTCTTGCTCCCCCTAATTTCAGATATTGGTTTGGCCAAAGTGAGAGCAAGAGGGAAAGGAGAGAGTTTTAAGTGGAATCAAGAGAAAAAGCCATCAACTTTGATCATCCAACCAAGATTCAAGGTTAGTTTTTGGTTATAAGTTGTTCCTTACCTTGTTTGCTTGAGTTATATGGTTGAAAATCCTAGTTTATTTTCTTCTTGGATGCTAGTCGAAACATATATTATGTAGGGGAGGAAGTTTTGTTGTTCAAACTTGTTAGAACACTTCAAAGCATGGTTATTCCAAGTGGTTTCAAGTAGTTGTAGGTTGTTTTTGAAGAGATTTCCTTGTTGTATTTCTTAAGGACCAGTTCAGCCAACATAATGACTGGACCCTAGGATGAGTTTTTTAATATTTTGAGGCTTCCATTGTGTTCAAAATGGAAAATGACGTAGGATAAACCTAAAGAAAAAGTGTTGGAAGCATTAGAATTAAAGTTGTAATTTTTGGTTAATAAACCATATAGGTTTGGTCAAGTGGAATTTGGAAGGAGGGGTTTTATTTTCTTAAATCTAAGCACATATTTAGAATCTACATGAAAAACCATGTAGGAATGAATCAAGAGGGAATTTTTAGGGTTAAAGAAACAAACTCTAAAAATTCAAGAACAAAGATGGAAGCTTTAAAAGGGTTTAAGAATTACTTGAGTTATGTTGTTGATTTTTATATGAAATGGTTGATGATCTTGCTTCCCTTTTTATGGTTTATTATGTTAGGGTTTGACATTTGTGAAGGGAAGGAAGAGAAACAAAGAAAGCACAAGTCTTTCGAGCAAGGCAGCAAAGTTTAACTTAACTACTAACATTAACTTTGCATTGTTGATTATTGCATGATTAATTGCTAATATGTGGATGAGCTTTGCTAATTGTGATGTGGCTACTCTTTGCACTTTATTGCTTTGGCCTTTGCATGATTGAGATTGCCCAATTATGAGAATGCTAGTTCACTAATAGTAGCTAATATGGTTATTCATAATAATGATGCTTGTTGATGATATAGTTGGTTAATTTTATTATTGGGATTTCATCGAAATCTCATTTCTTCCAAATAAAATCTAACCTTTTAGGAGCTGAATCATGAAAGGGCAAGCTGCAGATTTAAGGTTAATTATGGTGCCAAACCATAAAAATTTCATTGGCTTTTGGTTATGTAATTATTATGTTGTTCAATACTGTAACCCTAACTATACTACCAACTTGGAGTGACGTTTTGACTAGGTTCCCAGACGTATTAGATCACAAAATTTGGTATAGTTATAGATCACGTCCTAATCTTCAATTTGATAGGTACCACGTTAAAAATGGCTAACTACACGATTTATAATGATTTTTCAAAATTAAGGTCTAGAATCTGAAAAAAGGATTTTTACCAAAAGGATAGTGGTGACTTCCACAAAAACCTGACGCTTTTTCAAATGAAATTGGTTCACAAATTTATTTTCTCTTGAAATAGAATTCAACTATATTTTCATAGAATTTTGAACCACTTCATTTTGATTTTTCTAAATTAAGTTATGATTTTTTTGAAGTTGAACAAAAAAACTGGATTTTTACCAAATGAACAATAAAATTCCGAAAATCAGTGTTTTTGTAAAAAAAAAATTAAGCCCAAGACCATCCAATGTGGTGTAAAATGGTTTTGATTCAACCCTAAGTTGATCCGATAGTAAGATGTAACATTTTTTATATTAGAGCAAAGGTTCTGGCATAGGATAGAACGCTCTACTTAAGTTTATTCGTTAGATAATGGGGTTGGTTGAGGAGGAACTGACAAATTTTTATAGGAATCGAGATGGAAGACATAATGAATTAGGATCCTAGATCTGAGCCATCAGTCAATGATTGGGATATTAACATAATCAATCTCACCAAAGAGAAGGATCCGGTGGAATGGACTATGGGAGATGCTAGCCCAGGCTATTTGTTAGTGAGCTCTAACGATCATGCCGAGCACTATCCTGAGCTGCTAGGGATTTTTATGAAACAGTTACTATACCTTCCTGGACCTAGTGACCTAGTAGATCCCGTAACTAGCTTGTACCAAGAACCATTGGACCTTAGCCTTTACATTCAGTCTATCAGACACCCTGTTATCCCAGATATGCATCCAAGCAACATTCCTGAACCCAGTACCGGACTAGTTATACCCCCAGCCCCTTAACACTCGTGGCACCTGTAGTACCAGTCATACCTGTCCCAGCTCTGCCTAGTCATGAGATCAGTAGTGTGGGTTAGCTGAGTGATAGACGGAGGTTTTTAGGGCATCACATTAGGAAGAATGTGGACGTAGACCTAAGAGTACAGCTAGATTACCCCCAGGTCGTGAGAGAACTGTACCGAGCCCATGGACCAGGCAACCCTTACCTGGAAACTTTTGATTGGCTAAGAGTGATGGTAGAGGTTCTACTTGACACCCCTTTCTGGACACATGAGATTGTCTGCCTGAACTACATACTTGGGAGTGATGTGGAGGATTGGATCCGAAGCCTTAAGGGCTTTCTTATTGTTCATTTTCTTTAGATGACTAGGACCCTCCTATCACTAACATAGGATGTATTTTGGTACAGCTAACCATAGCAGTTAGACTGACATTACTTGGTGTACGTATGTTTTGACCCTTAATTATTTAAGAATATTCCTTATTCCTAATTACCCTATTGCTGAATGTGACACAATTCATCCTGCATAAACCTTGCTTAAGAATATCATTAGTAAGTTATAATAATAGGAATAGACAAATAATGAGCAATAGATAAACTTCAAACAAGCAAATCTCAGTTAGCTTAAAAATCAAATATCATAACTGAATGACTGATTATCGACAAAGAACTCGATAACTAACATTATCGATAATCTTATCCATAATTGTTCAATGAGATGAAACTAAAAATAAATGAAAACTTGAAGTTCTTTTTTGATAAACCATTTTATTAAAAAAAACTTATTGATAAATGTCTAAAAGAAAACAATGTGATCATTGCAAACTTTATTGAAAAGCTGAGGATAAAAAACTATCAAAGCCCTTGCAAAGTTCTTGCAATTATCGATAGTTGTTAGAACTTATGTTTTAATGATGACAAATGCATTTTTTAAATTTATAATTTCTGGTAAAACCAAAATTACGGTGCAAGAATCTTCTTTAATCAGTTTTCTCTATTACGTATTCAAGAATTGATGTTCTCGAATACATATTTGAGAAGTTTTCTATGTTTTGTTAAACTGCTTTTCTTTGAATAGCTTTTTCTAATACATGGCCGAAAATTGGACTTTTTGAATACGTATTCAAGAAACTCGCTTTGTTTTTACTAAAAATGACCTTCAGAAGAACACATGAATCCTTAAATAGTTTTCTCGAATACATATTTCAAAATTAGTCTTCTTGAATACATACTCAAGAGTTAGTCTTTTTGAATGCATATTCAAGAATTGGTCTTCTCAAATACATATTCAAGAAGCTTCCTATGTTTTGCTAAGCTACTCTGAATAGTTTTCTCAAATACATATTCAAGAAACTCTTTCAATCATCTAAAGATTCCTTACCAAAATATCAATATAATATGTTTACAAGGACTTTATCGAAAATATGGTCAAGAATTTATGTCACACCCCAAATTTTGGGCCTAGAAGTACCAAAATTAGCCTGAAATGAGTAGGCTTCTAGATTCTTTTTGGCAAAGGTCCCAGAGATTCCTTGGAAGGACAGTGAGATTCCCAAAGACTAAATTGCAAATTTTTCTAGGAAAGAAAAGAGGAAGTTAGAGACTCAGAAGAAGTCTCAAGTCCCAGGAATGAGAAATAAAGATGAGTGTAGGCCAAAAGTTTTGTTGGAGGCCTCAATAAGGTGAATTATGGGGTTGAGTCGAATCATGGGCAAAATCATAATTTTATAAAGTTTCGGGCCCGAAAATCCCAGAAAAATCCTAGAAAATGGGAAATGGCATGTAAAGGCATGTATGCGAAGAAAAATTGCAAAAATGTCCTTAGATTGACTTTAGATAAATTTTAGAGATTGTGGCTCATTTTGAGGTATAAAGCTAGATTTAATTATTTGAGCCATGAGAAGGCCTCAGAAATGTAAGAATGGAGATTCATGAGTTAAGAGGTTATAGAAATTTATAAAATTAGTCTCATCTCTAGAAGGACATCAGAATGGCTTTAAGAATATTTAAAAGCCAGTTATGCCAAAAATGAGCAATTTATGAGAAATTTAAAAAGACATGCTTATAGATCGAGTTATGGACTGAGAAAATTCACAGATTTCTCTAGAATTTAAGGAATTTTATGGTATTTTTTGATGAATTTTTGGAGCTCTGGATTAAATAAAATACTCCAATCAAATATTAAATAATTTTTGTCCCCATGAATAGGAGACAAAAACAAAGAAAATATATAAAGGCCATTATGACGGCGTTAAGTCAGCATACTAAGTCGCCAAGTGCAATCATGACACCTTTGAGTCAGCATGCTGAGTCATTCGGGGATATTTATGGATAGTATAAAAATCAAAATACAGTAGGGGTATATTTTAGACAGTCCTTTGTCTACCCGTTATAGTGAAATCTCTACTGCGTGGCTCAGTAAGGCTAAGTAGCCTGTCAATGAAGCTAATTACTTTCTTCTATGCTCCTCTAAGATGGTGCCATATGTGTACTTAATTGAGATAAGAAAATAGTGCCAAAACATATCCCAATGGTCCTAGGTAAGTCAGGACCTGAAAAAGTACCCTATACGTTGCAAAATGGCAAGATAGGTAGAGGAATGCTTAAGGGTTGTATTTTGCACAAATTTATTACATTAATTTTCTCCCTACCTTAATGCCAGAATGATGAAGGGACATGGAAGAGACCAGTGTATGATTAGATGAAGGACAAGGGTACAATTGGATGAAAAAATACTTATACGGTTAGATGCAAGACACGTGTATGGTGGGATTAAAGGCATATGGCTTGATGATGTAAGTATGATGAGGTAAGCATGATGTCATGAGGACAATTGTCACTACAAGACAAAGAGGGAAAAATGGACAGCCAATATTAAGCCACATATTTTCAAGATCAATGGCTAGGATTTGTTCTTAAACTCTATAAATACCCCTCCACTTTCCTCATTTCGTCCAAGCCTATGGAAACCATGGGAAACCTCTTGCAAAATGAATTTTAGAGAGAGAAATAAGAAGGAGAGAGAAAGGCCAAGTGATCCTATGCAAGATCAAGCTCTAAAACAAGGTATGTTCATGGTTTTTGATGTAGTTTTCACCACCTTTGTTGTTATTGAGCTTGGTTATAGATTTTAATGGTTTTTGAGAGCTAGAAACCCTTGGAGGATATACTGCACGAAATTTTTAAGGACAGGGGAGGAGAAAATTGATGTTAGAATAATGTTTAAAAGCTTGAAAGGAACAATAATCAAGTGGCTTTATGTTGAATTGGTTGAAATTCATGACTATGTAACTTAAGTAATATCTTGGTCAAGGCTAGTTCATTGGGAAGGAGATTGATTTTAATTATTTTGAGCCTGGAAATGGATTCTAAATACAAAATTTTGTGGGAATAGCATGTGGAATTAATTTTAGAAAGGTTGGAAATCAAGCTCAAAAGTTAGAAGTTAATATAATTCAAGAAAACAAAGTATCAATGTTGTTGATTACCATAGCTCTAATAAATGAATGGCAATAATTTATCAATGCATTTAGGGCCATGAGACATTGAGGAAGATGAATGGCAAAGGTTAAGTAAGCAACCTTAATGGTTGGAAGCAAAAGGAAGCAAGAAGAAAGCTTAAGGAAACAACGTAGTGAACTTACCTTTCTTGTATGCTTGATTCGCATGTTTGTGTGTTGATGTGCATCATGTGATTGGATAATGTTATGAGATGGTGATATTAGCAAGATGCTTTATTTCAATGATGTTTTCCATGGCCATGCATGTTAGTATGAAACATTGAGCATGAGAATATGTTATGAGTAAGTATGAGTTAGATTAAGTAAGCATGTCATACACTTGCATCCATCGTATATGCATGGATGGTAACGTTTACTACTGAGATTCTTCTGAATCTCATTCTTTCTTAATCAAGCATAATAGGTGATAATGATCAAGCAAAAGATGTATGAAGTGGAAGCAAGCAAAGAGGAAAAGAATTGAGAAAATTCATTGGATTACATTGTATAATTTATATGACAATGTATGTTGTAAATGTACCATTGATGGTGTGTGATGATAAATGATGATAATAGCCTGTATAATTGATTATGATAATGTATGGCAATAATTTATGGATTGATGGAAGGTATTATGCAAGGAAAGAATTAATCATAAATTATTAATGTAAGTTAGGAAGATAAACCATCCCTAAAGAAGCAATAAAATTGAGACAAATTAGAAGTAAAGCAAACGATTGATTTTGCCTATGAAATTTGTTATGGTTAAATTACACATCCTGAGCTTTAAAACAAATAGTAGATCACTTAAAATGGATGTGTGTGCTAAGAGTTATGTTTGATCAAAATTAGGGCAAAGAAACTTGAACATACAGTTTTGACCAAATAAACAGTAAATTTCAATGAATAAACTATATGAATTGGCAAGGGTTAAGTCCAGTTTTATATTTTTTCCCTATAGGGAACTAAAAGAGCTTCAAATAAAATTTTGAACCACCACAATACAATTTTTCTATAATTAGTTATGACTTTTCAAAGTTGGACCAAAAATCTGGAATTTAACTAGTGAACAGTAACCTAAGAACCAATTGAAATTTTTAATCTACGGGCTTGTTTTGTGAATCGTTTGAACTGTAACACTTCCAAATACATACTTTGAGGGGATAAAGGAAGGATTTTTCAATTTAAATCTAAAGTTTTGGGGATAAAAGAAGTTTCTCAATAATACATTCAAGAAAATAACATTTCCTTAAATGATTCATCCCATAAAATTTCTTGAATATGTCTTTAAGAAAGCTATCTCTCAAAGAACATTTCAAGTGTTCTATAACCTTTTTAAAGATGACTTATTTGATTTCATTCTACTTCTCACTTACAATTGTTATATAACTATCTCTCACTTCTTCTTTTGAGCATCTTAAGTTCACAGATAATACAAGCAAAGACATTTCAAAAGATGATTAAAGGTTAAAAGTTCCAACAAAAAAATCACATTGAAAAAGCAAAGGGCTTTGACAGCATTTAATGTTAACTCAATCTTCACAAGCCACCAACGTCTCCAACTACTTCTACAATAGTAACTTCATCTCAAGCCTAATGGATAGTTAATGAAGCTTAATTATAAATAGAAGAAGTATTCAATGGAGCAACAGGAGAAGAAAACAAACAATTATGCTCCCGAATGTACTGCTTATTACTGAAATAAAGTTCATAAACTGTACTTTAGTGTTCATTTACTACTTGTGAGAGAGATAGATTTAAATATTCATTACTCATCTATGAGTTGCTCAAGATTATGGGAGTCTTGACTAGGTTATAACCTTATGGGAAGTCAGGGGAAACATTGAGAGTGATCAATTGCTGTACTGTAGCGCCAAGAGTCCGTTACAAAACTTGGGTTATAGTGAAACACTTAGAGGCTCTGAGAACTAGTTAGGTCAAGTGGTTGAGACCAAACCAGTATAAACTATGGTGTGCTTGTCTAATTCCCTTCTTCCTCTTTTGGTGATATTCCTACTACTCAATCTCTTTTCATTTGAGCTCGTTGATTTCAAGTTAGAAATTTTTATTACACCCAATTCAACCCCCTTTTTGGTGTACTACCATACTAACCTACCACTAAAAGCATTTATCGATAATCTTATTGATAAATATCAAGGAAAAAACTTCAAAAATTCATTTCAGAGTTAAACCAAACAAGTTATCAATAACTTTATTGATAAACTAGATTACTAATACTCTTATTGATAATTACTATTGAAAAAATTTAAAGGATATTTTCTGAAATTATAAAGAATTTGGTTTAGAAAATATTACTGATAAGGAACTCGCAAAATGCAAAACTTGAAGAAAAGGTCCAAGATTTTCCTATCTAAGTCTTTATCATAAAAGGGGATTGTCGATAAAGTATCGATAAACCAAATACTTAGCTTTTAAAAGATAATCAAACACTTTGAAATTTGAATGTAATTTGCAAAGTCCTTATCAATAAACTATATTATTTTTAAACTTATCAATAAATGACACTTTTCTTGAAAACCCATGAATTATCAAAAAGCTTATCAATAATTGGGATTATCAATAACTTTATCGATAAACATTGATTCAACTTTAGAAAATAAATTTAAAACTTTTTTGTTGAAACAATCTATCTTGTAATAAAACTTGTAACACAAGCAAAATGAAGGTCAATTTTGAGTGATCATAAATCTTTCAATTCAACTTCAAATGTTCCAAGTGACCTCTAACCAAAAAGCTCTTTGAGTCTACTTTTCAACGCAACAAGTCCTACTCCAAAATTCATTCTAGTTTTAAAGTTATCTTCTTCAGAGTGACTGAAAGTTAGGGACAAGGTGTGAAACCTTATTACCATCTTTTGAGTGGCATATCTCCTTTATATAACAGCCAATGGAGTTGATATTGTGTCTATGAATCATGTTCTAAGTCTAGTTTCATATGAATTAAGTTACACCTCAAATAGGTTTGTAATTTAGGAGATATTGTAAAAACACTAAACATATATTAGAGCTAAATGAAGAATAGAGCATAACAGAGTAGTGATTTTTTTGAAAAGGTTATGGACAAAAGTGTTTATCGATGATGAATTCAAAAGACACATATAAAAATCATCTCTAAAGGTTATATTCGAGTTTAGATGAAGGGTAACTTAAGGTATGTTGATATAACTTCTAAGTGGGCTACTTTAACTTCTAATTGAGTCACTCCAACTTCTTGTTAAGCATAGTAATCTTTAATATCAAATCTAAGATAATCTTATAGGTTCTTATTTCTTCTATCTCTGTTCTTCTTCTTTTAAATCAATCTCATAATAACTCCTTTCTTTTCTTGACCAAACTACACAAGATAATCATGTTAAGTATAGTAGTTAGTCAAAGCATGAGATAAGCATTTGATGCAAACATTTTGCTCTAATATTTGGCATCATCAAAACTAATCATATCTAACTCATCTAATTTCTATATCATCATATGAACATGGTACTAATAAAAATACTTACATTGAAAGTGACAATATTCTTATGACCAATAATAAAAAGCCAGTGTGGCCATGACAACAACTATTTTTTACAATACAGACATCTAGCTTTTATAACTAACAACTTAACATAGTTGAAATAACAAGTCATAGAAATAACAACCTAACGTGTTACGTATTATCTGTTTATCTTATTTACTAGGTGTTTTGATGATGACAAATGTTTTTGGTTTACAAATTCTTTATTACTTTTTTGATAATGTTATCAAGCTTTGCTGAAATAGTTTTTGAAGAGTTTTTTTCAATAAGGTTATCGATAATCCGTTTTCTAGATAACATTCTCTAGTTTTGAAAGCTTTGTTCCAGAGTATTTAAAGTAAGACTAAAATATTTCATCCATTGTTTCTTGACAAACTTATCCAGTTTACATCTTCTCTAGAACTTTATCGAGTTTTCATTCATAAGGAATTTGCTTTCAAACTTGTTTTCTCTAGAATATTATCAAGTATTTGTCTACTCGATAATCGGCTTAAGTTGTATGATTTCATCTCTTGATCCAATATTTAAACTCAATAAACTTTTCAAGAACTCTATTTGAACTTCTATTGCTTAACCAAAGTTTTTGAACATTTCTTTACAATGTCATCTAGAAATCCATTTCTTGATAATGTTATCTAGAAATTCATTTCTCCATAATTTTATCTAGTTAAATCCATTTCTCCATAATGTTATCTAGAAATCCATTTATTGATAATGCTATCTAGAAATCTGTTTCTTAATAATATTATTGATTTTCTGGCTTTATTATCTACAATTTTTCTTGGTTATCCATAAACTTATTGAGAACCTGCTTTATCGATAAACTTCTCAAAAAATTTACTTAATGATTGTTCATGCCTTGATAATTTTTTAATCGAGTTCCTAGCTAAACTTTTCTCAAAAGCATCTATCCTTTTGATTCAATCTATAAAGTTGCTCTAAACTTTTCAAAGGTTTTTTCTCTATTTCTTGATAAACTTATCGAGAAAATCATTTGTCGAACACGTTATCAAGAAATGTATTTCTTGATAAGGTAATCAAGTTTCTAAAGCATTTTCAAAATACTTTCTTCTCGAAATCTATAAGCTACTTAAGAAGACATTTTCCAAACTCTTTAGCCACAAAGCTTTTTCCAAAGGATGTTCTTCATATACTTATCGAGGAAACTAGTTTTTTTTTTAATTATGAATTTGAGTTTTATAAGATCTGTTCTAATCAAGAAAAGAAAATGGATCAGACCGACCTCTTTAACTATAAAATTGGTGAACTGGTCTCCAGTTCAGTCAGGTTTGCTTGTTAGATAAGGGATGGGATGAACTAGTAACAAACTGGTTTAACCAGTAAAAATTAGAGTTAAATAGGGTAAACACTAATGATGCATTTTAACTCAGAAAAGATAGTTCAAAGTTCAAGAGATAACCCCTGCAACGGCATCACCATGGATTCTAAAAATAAAGGTAAAGTATTACTATATAA
>NW_021636864.1:0-117069 GCF_004799145.2 Neltuma alba
AAAATATAACTTACGAGCGTTTTATTAGCGGTAACTGTCACTCTAAACTGGAAAAGAAACAGTACATGAAATAAGTCACAAGGAAAAGAAAATAAAGACTTCATGGAATTTGATATTCCCCAAGCATTAGTCGCCCATCAACTTTAAACCTGCTTGAACATCAAAAAAAAAAAATAAATAAATAAATCATCCATTAAAAAAATCCTTATTAATGATCCTTGTTTTCTTTGCCAACATTAATGATCCCTTTTTAATTCTTAACTATCTTACTGTGCTATTTATACTTCTGTGGAGTAATGACTCCGTGTTTATAATTGAGAGAATTAATCTAAGTTTTATAGCTTCATGTGATTTTAATTAATTTATTGAATTATTTTCTTTTTTATTGGATCTTCATAATTTTGTGCGCGTATAATATGTTAGTCTATACACTTATAAATAATACTAGTAGAAAAGACTTTCGGCTAGAAACAATTGCTACCGAAATGTCATTGTCCTAATGGCTATATATCGCTAAAAGTTTCAGCAGCAATTAATAAGTCACCACAAAAAATAATTTTTGACAGCAACTTTTTATAGTTAGCCATAATTTTTGTCCATTTAATTTTTCCTATTTTATTAAAATGTTTAATTATAATATTCATTGTGTATAAAAAAAATATAATTGATACAATGCATAAAAATTATAATTTATTAATTTGTAAGAAAAATAATTTTAGTAGCTAATCACATAGCTCTCGCTCAATATAAAAACCGGATTATTTTTGTCATGTAGGTCCAAATAGAATTAAAATCAATCATATTACAGATTATTTATATAGATCTAACTATATGGATTGATGAATTAATTTTTCCTATATTGTAGTGTTTTATAATAGCTGAACTGAAAAACTGGTGAACCAATCACCTAGCTGAAAAAACATGACTCAGGGATAACTCGGACCAACCCAGGAGTAACTCGGTTAACCTAATTGGTTAAAGCATTGCATTTTTTTTTAAAAAAAAAAAGCCATCTTGATGAAAAAACTGTTTTTTTTAAGCTATTGATAGTTACTCCCTCATGTCCTAAATAAATGTAATTACACTACAAAATGGGTCTTATATTTAGAACTGAAGGAGTATTACTTAGTGATCGAATGATTATAGGAAGAAATATTTTGTTATCATATATAGTTTGATATTTTGCTAACTTGAAATTTCAATTTGTCAAAGGAATTGTAAAGAAGGTTGGAAAGAAATTATAAGTATTGATTAGTTTATAGTGATTTAAGATATTGAATTGATGTTTAGTTTTGGATGGTGTGATTAAATTTTAAATTATTTGGTTGACTCCAGTTTGACCCACTATTATTGACCCTTTGTCTTGACTAGTTAATGTTCATTCTGATTTTCAGTACTTGCATTTTTTGTGTAGTAAAACAGATTCTTTTTTTTTTTTTTTCCCAAGTGCATACCAAGATAGAGCGTATAAACTCACCCGAAAATTGGATCAAGTTCTTAATATTATTAAGGCTGCGAAATGCCTATCCGAGAAATGAATTTGAGAAAAGAGGAAAGGTAAGAAAAAAATATTTTTATTATGCATGTATGATGATTTTCTCGGGGAAGAAGGTTTTTATTAATTAATTAATTTGAATAGATTAAGAATATTAGTTAAATTAGTTAATATGATATGTTCTATCGAAAACACCGTAATCACCTTCCTTAATTCTTTTCTCTCTCTCTACTTGATTATTGTTAAGAAAATATCGATATGATTAATTTAGGGAAAAAAATAATAAATATGTGAAATAAATCTTACATATAGGACCAATATCAACTATCAAATTAGGTTGCATATTAAGAACTGAAGGAGTATTTTGTTTTTTCATTTTTCTTGTTCATTATTATCATTTGATATGCAACAAGCCTAAGGAAATCAAAATGGAGAAGGGAGGTCCTGAAAACAGATATGTTAACTCGAGATAGTATGATAAAATTACCTGATACATGAGTAGGCTATGAACAATTCACCTTTAACCATCACCATAACCGGCCAAGTCTCCGACGGCTGATTTATTGCTCTTCTTTCCTGACTTTGAAGCTTTAGAAGAGCTCTTATAGGTTTCACCATAACCCGCCTGCTCTGCTGCTTCTGATTCTTGCTCTTGCTTGAGCTTGAACTTTTAGAAGAGCTCTCATAGGCTTCACCATACCCAGCATGGTCACCCATACTTTGTTTTTGTTGTTTTGCCTCTTAGAACTTTTGCCTCTAACAACACCAGATATTGCTTCACACAATCTCTTTGTGTTTTTTGCCTTCAGTTATGTAAGCTGGTCTTCTGTTTATATAGAACTTAGACGTGTGTGCTAATGAACATTTTTGTGAAAATGTGCCCAATGTTCTTTTCAAGTTTCATCAAAATTTTCTCAAGTTTCGGAACACAATGTGAACATTAATTTAATCAGCTTATTAACATAGTCAAAGATTAATGAAAAGTTTATGCACATGAAAAGTTCTGTAAATTGGCTAGCTACTAATTCTTTACACCTTGAATTTTATTAATTCCTTTCATCTTAATGTAGGAGCTAGAGTAATTAATTTAAAAAGATAAAAAAATCTTAACTAAATTAGCTATATGTATAAATAAGTGTTGGTTTTCTTAAAAGAACTTCTTCAATTATTTGCATTGGAAGCTACTGATGGAGATGAATGTTGATTTAATAGTATATATATAAGGCTATGAGATATAGAAGCTTTAATAATAAAATAAAATAGATTAGATCTTACATTTAAGATTAATAAATATTTTTACGAGCTCCTACATTTATAACTGCAAGGAGTATGCTTATTGAAAAAAAAAGAAAAAAAAAGAACGAAAGAAACAGAGGGAAATAACTTTTTTTCGTAGGATTCTACATTGAAAGGAAGGGTTGGTGGGGAAAGAAAGGGAAAAAAAAAACGTGCAAACCCGTAAATGTATGCAAATGAAAAATTTGTGAAATTGTGTCCATATTTCTTCAAAATTTTTATCAAAATTTTGCAGAAAAAAAAAAACAAATCTACAAACAAATGAAACCAGGCTCTTATAAGTTTACTTGTTTCCAAATGGTCAAAGGTTATGAAAACTATATTATGAAATGATTTATAATTTCCATGACCGCATGACACGATTTTTTGTCTTAATATTTATTTTCATAATTAAAATATTAAATCATAAAAATGTGTTCAAATATGTGTTTGGGTGTGCCCATGCTCTTGCTGGCAAACATTTATGATTGTCTTAACTGTGTCTGCAGCAAATTATTTATCAACCACAAAGGAAACAATAGTTATCAGAAAATTGGGGAAAAAGTCTTATTAAAAATTTTATTGATAAGAAAGACAAATTTGGCATGACATATGAATATACTATCCAACACTTAATATAAGACCTAATTGACTAATTTAATTATATTAAAATTTTTAAAAATTACTTAATTATAGCATATTGTACATAATCTCTCTAAAATTATATGTATCTTATTAGATTATATGTTAGTTTATAAGTCGGGCAAATTAGTTTGAAGGAAAATAATAAATATAATACTTCGAAATAATTTATTTAAGTTTCTTAATTTTACTAAATTAGTCAACAAAATTTTATATTTGGGACCAGAGATAGTATTTTCTTATGAAAATTGTCATAAAACTGTTAACCTAAAAAGGATATTTCATGAGACATTGTGAGAAATACAAGAGGAAGGTGGCATAGATGATGAAAATGAGGTAAAAAGGCTTCTCACAAGTTTTCCAGAAATTTTTTAGAAAACATATACGAGAAAATAAGGAAAAATTTCATTAATTAAATTGTTCTCACGTTGTGCGTTTATGTTGTGGTATGGTAATAAGGCTACTAATGAAAAGTTTATGCAAATGAAAGTCTTGAAAATTGGTGCTACGCATTTTCCAGACCTTGAAATTTATTAATTCCTCCCATTTAAATGTAGAAGTTAGATAATTAATTTAAAGAGATTAAAATTTGATTGACTTAGTTATTTGTAAAATTGTGTGTTGATTTATAGATATATAAGACAAAGTAGATTAAGATGTTACATTTAAAATCAAAATAAATATAGGAGTAAAATACTTTCATTTCCCTTGTATTTTGTCATAATTACATAAACCTCTTATTTATTTTGAAAACATACACTTAAGTTTAGACCATTAATTTGTTAAGAATATTCTTAAAAAAATATTTTTTAATTAAAATTTATGTTGAAATACTTTTGATTTACTAATTTACCCTTCATAATACTGAATCCCTAAATTTTGACTCAAACTATTTTGAATAATTTAAGATATTTTTCTTTACCTTAGTTTTGTCTTTATTTTTATAATAGTTATTTGTTCAATGTTTTTATCATATTGGATAGAAAATTAAATAATTAGTTAATGTAAACATAAAAAAATTGAATGCAAAATTGAATAATTATTTAAATAAATATATAATCACTCAAATAACTTGTAAATGTTTGCAAAAAAATTTTGTTCAAAAACTTTAAATTGTAGGTTTTAAAATATTTTCTAGCCTTTTAAATGAAACCTAAATAAATAAGTTTCAAAATATCATGAAGAATTAAAATTATATAATTCTATAATATAATCAAAATTAATAAATTTTATAACATATTAAAATTTTGAAAATATATGTATTATAATTATTTTTTGTTGTATCAAAAATTCCTTGTTCTCCTAGATATAAATATTTAAATAATGTTTATGTTAAGGAGGGATATTTTTGTCCAAATAAAAGTTTGAAAATCAAGTTTAACAGTAAACTAACTGTTAGATGGGGAAATAAAATTTGAAACATATAAGCAAGGTTTGTGTAATATATATATTAATTTTAAGAAAAGAAAAGTTTTTGTAATTTAAGTAAAATAGAAAGATCGTTAATATATTTTACTTTAAACATATTTACTAGCTGTTACATTTAGAGCAAGGAAATATAACTTTTTCCTTAGCCTTCTACATTAAAAAAACAAAAACGAAACGTGCAACCCATAGCGTATGCAAATGAAAATTTTGCGAAATTCTGTCCACATTTCTTCAAAGTTTTATCAAAATTTTGCAGAAGTTCTCAAACAAAATCCAGGCTTTTATAAGGTTACTTGTCCAAATGGTCAAAGGTTTATGAACTATATTATGGAATGATATGTATATTTCCATGAGCGCATGACAAGATTGTCTTAATATTTGTTTTCGTAATTAAAATATTAAATCATAAAATATGTGTTTTAAAAGTATGCCCACACTTTTGCTTGCAAACCTTTAACTGTGTTTGCAGCAAATTATTTATTAACTATCAGGTCAAAAAAAAAATAATAACTGCAAGAAAAAGAATATTTATCAGAAAACTGGGGAAAAATTCTATTAAACAATTTTATTGATGAGGATGACTAAATAAGAGTACTAGTATTCTTCTGTGCATACAAAATTTATAGTTTCAATATTTTCTGTGCACAAAAATTTATTAAGTCCTTTTTACCAATAAAATTTTTAATAAAAAACTGTTTCCTTATTTTTCCTATTTTTATTGGGTGGATCCATTAGTGACAGAATTTCCCATGGCTTATCACATACTTTCTTATGAAAATTCTCATAACTTTTAACCTGAAAAGGATATTTCGTGAGACATTTGCGAGAAAATACATGAGAGCGCACCATATATGGCGGAAACGAAATAAAAACTAAGGATGAAAATAGGCAAGCCAACTTGTTGAGAGCATGTGGCCTGGCTTGTATTAATCATTTTATTTTCTATATTTCATAATACTTGTTAATTTTTTATTCTAAAAATGTATTAATCCTTTTATTTTCTGTTTTCCCCCTTATTAATTTCAAATTTCACAAAAACTAAATTAGGAGTAATTTTGTTATTTAAAGAAGACTAAAAACATTTTAGGAAAATAATATATTGATTTTATAAAGTCTGATGTTATTAAGTGATTTTCTTCATCCATGTACGAATTGTTCTTGTAATAGATAATATGCGACGGATGGTGTCCTAGATTTTTATATTTTCTATGGGTAACGAATTTTATGTATACAAATAAAAAATAAGTTATTAAAATATATGACCCATTTCATGAACATTTCATAAATATTTGACCATGTAAAAGTCAACAACGAAAATTTAATGCTTCATGTCTCAAAATTTTCGGAAAAAAACAGGATAAAACTTTGGGAGATGATTTGAGACAAAATATTCATTAGCTCACACCGAATTTCACAAAAATTTTATGCATGCACTACATTTTGAAAAAAGAAGACAATTTTTTGTTTGTTATGCAAAGGCATCCTCTTATTAGAGGTAATCCCATTTGAAGTACTATCATCATCAATCATCAATTATATTCTTGAAAACTTGTAATACCTGATTCGTTTAAAATAGGTCGGATATGAGATAATGAGATCTAAATATATTCAATTAATGAGATTTAAATAACATCTTGATTGAGATTTGAATATATTGAAATGCTATCTTAGCTATTAAAATGAATAAAAAAATATACTCCTATTAGAAGTTTTAGCTATCTTAAATAATACAATTTTAAACTTTTTAAATATAATCAAATATGCTGATCCGTGCAATGCACGGGGAAGAAATTTGTAGTTAGCTACTAACTGTGGGCATATTTCTCAGTAATGATTCAAACCTTTGTATATCACGTTATAAAAGACTAGTCCTTTCCGCTAGACCCAATATCTATTGGTTTAAAAAAAAAAAAAAACAAAGAGATAAGGTCTATCTTTGCCCTAAAAGTGTTCAACTAGGAGCTATCAATATCTTGAAGTTTTATTTAGAGCAATGTTGCCCTGAAAATTTACAAAACATAGCAATGTTGTCCTAATTTATCTGATCTAAACGGTCAACGTGGTTGACCGTTTATGCTGATGTGGCATAAACTTCACTCTTTTTTGCCAACTCATAGTTCATAAGTAAGGAAAAAGTTAAAAAAAAAAGAAATCGATCCCATATCTTCTTCATCCTTCTCTCTCACTGAATCGTCGGGCTTCAAATAATCATAGAAGGAACAAAGAAAGAGAGAGGATCAAACAACAAAATCATCCAAATTTCAATCAAACCCAAACAATAGTTGCGATTAACTTTCATAGAATCAATCGAACCTCATCTTTTTCCCAATAAGGACCTGAAAACCAAAATCAAAAACATATCCAGAAAACCTTAATCCTCATCTTTCTTGCCAGGAAGCCACCATTTGAACCATACTGAAGTAAACTTACTCGTTCGAATTTAAGGTTAGAGAAATTCATGAGGAATTAAAGTGCAACACACAATTCATAATTGTTCAATTTGAACCAAAATGCAATTTTTTGAGTTCGATTACCTTTAATCGCCTTCAAAAATCAAAACCCCAAGTTAGGAAAATTCATAGGTTTTTGTTCCAGAAGCAAAACATTTTCCTCCAAGCCACAGTTTAAACTACAACCATAACCCCCCTGTCATTCTTGAAATCAGCGTTCTCAAACCAGCAACAGCATTACCTACCAGATTTGCCGAAACCTGTCTCCAGGTCCCTCATTAACTAGCGTCGCCACACCGAAATTGGCCTCTTGCTTGTTATATCCTATAAATTTTAACTCTGAAGATAAAGAATATAAAATAGACGGAGGGTCACGCAGTGTAATAAAGACAGAGGCGAAACAACAACTTTTAAAGTGAAACCCGGACTGAGATTGGATTGTCATTTTGAAAATTGTCTGCTAAGAAAAGGTAGAAGGGGAAATTATGCCTGAAATTTTTGAAAATTCATGAAAAATAGAATAAAAAGTCTAAGATAGTGTTTGAGGCATGAAAGATGAAAACAACATGAAAATATTTTATTCTGGATTTTTGTAATTTCAGAAAATTTTGGCTAATGAGGAAAAAATGGGTCAAATTGAATTATTTTAAGTATGTAGAGGCCTTAATAATTTATGAAAAATGAGAAAAATTATTTGAGAGGTTATTATAATTTTTAAAATTATTTTTTCCCTCTAGAGAGGTTAATTATTTAGCTTTAAAATATTTAAACCCAAATTATATCAATAAAAGGCTGATTTTGGGAAAATTTTAATTGAAAGAGTTATATGTCAATATTAAATCTGAAAAAAATTAGGAGAACTTCTCCTCATGAGAGAAAGCTATTGGGGCAAAGAAATGAATTTTTGAAAGCACTGAATTTACAGAGTCCAAGAAAAATTCAACCGATAGCAAGATTATACAATGTGATAGTCTCTTATTCTTAGTGGGACAAAGTTTTTCCAATTCATTCTGCAAAAAATGGCACCAAATGAGGGGAAGTGGATATGAAAGGAATAATACACATTGTTGAAGGTTAAGTTTGAAGGAGTGGAATTATTGAATAAAAAATGGTTATTTTTTCACATGTGTGATAGGTGGCATATGAGGTGTCCTATGAGGTGGTTTGAGAATTAAATAAGGAGGACACCTAAAGGGCTAAGGTGGAGTGATCTTAAGGGAAGAAGAAGCAAGATGTGTACAAGGTTCTAGGGTAAAAGTAATGGTGAATGTGGAAATTACCATAAGGAAAATTGGCTTGCATTATAAATACCTCCTCCACTCCTTGATGGCCAAAATTTCATTCAAGTTGAGAGTAAGAAAGGGAGAGGAAAGTCAGCCAAAGAAGGAAGAGAAGTTCAAGAAAAACCTAGGTCAAATCAAGTGCTAAACCAAGGTAAGAGCTTGAATTTTCTTCTAGTTTATAATGTCCTATGATTTGATGGTTTTAAATATGGCTTTGAAAGAATTTGAAGGTCAGAAACTTTAGGATTTTGTGTGTGTCCAATTTGGTTCATAATGAGATATGAATAATTTAAAGGTTGTACATGGATTAGGGGATAGAGTGTCACATCCCAAAAATTTGCATTTGGCAATAAAAGAAAAAAAATTGGGATGAGGGTCAATATAGAAACTAGACGGGAAGATGAAATAACTTTTGATATGAAACCCCAAAAAGATCCAGACTGACATTTTCGTAATTATCGGTCTAGGAAGGGCAAAATGAAAAAATTTTTAGGAAAATCCCTGAAAAATAGAAAAGTGTATAGTAAAGGTTTTGAAAACTTGATTGAGGCCCGAAATATAAATTTCAGTGAAAATGAATTATTACAGAATTTCCCGTAAATGGAGGTTTTTTAGGAAATTATGGGGAAATGAACGAAAAATAATTATTTTAATGAGTTAGAGGCCTCAATAAATTTGAAAGATTGATGAAAAATTCATCTAAATATTTATTTAAATTATAAAAAAATTTTTAGGACTTAGAAGCTCAGGAATTAATTTTAGAGAATTTATTTTTCTTCATAACTACCGATAAAGGCCTAATTAGAGAAAATTCAAAATAAATACCTAGAGGTGGTGAAAAATTATGAAAATTTTCAGATCATGTTCCTATATTAAAAGGTGAGTGAGTTATCATGGAGAGAAATGAATTTTTTGAGGTCTGGAAAAATTATGGAATGTTACTAGTGAATAGTAACCGATAAAGTTTCAAATTGGTTTTTGAGATAGTGATTTGGTTTGTGAGCCATATTTTTGGGTCAGGCCAAACCATTTGTGGGGCCCACAATGGACCCATTAAAGGCCCAATTTCGTGCACTTTTCAGATTCCACCATTTTTATTAATAAAATGCAAAATTAAAGGATATTTGTGTGGAAAAATCTAGAGAAATGCCACATGGTGAGATCTGAAGGTTGAGGCACTTGATGGCTGCCAACACACCTCCTTATCTGTCATTTGAGCATGCTAATTAGGGGGGGGAATGTCAGAATTTTTGGTCTACAAATACCCCTTGAAAATACAAAGAAAATGTTGGAAAATTGGGGAAAATAAGGGGAAACTCTGTCACTGTTCATCCAGCCCTGTTGCACGAAATTCTTGAGGAGTTTTAGGCAAGAAATTATCCAACTTACTTCAAGGAAACACACTAAAGTATATCCAAGCATCAATATCCCTAAGTTTTACATTGATTAAACAGGGATTTTTGCTTGGAAAAATTCTGGAAAAATGCTGAAAAAATTCTGAAAAAATCGGTTGAGATGTGTGATGCTTAAGAAAGGATAGAAACCTAATAATTAAGTGGAATAAGGAAGATTAAGTGGTGTATGGATTGATTTTTGGATGAAATCAAAGTTAGGGTTTAAGGGGAGAATTTTTGTTCAGCACTGTTCATGCAGAACCAAATTTTATTTTATTTGATTTGATGATTCCAATGGCTTTAAAACATGTTTTTTTTTGTAGGGATATGTTATTGGAAAGTGTTTAAAATCATTGGAATCAAAAATAGAATTTTTGGAAAATTAAGGACCCCTCTTCAGCCAAACCAGGTTCATGGAGAAGGAATGTGATTTTCAAAAATATGATTGCACCATTGAATTCCTCATGAAAAATTGTGTAGGATTGAGTCATGAGGTGATTTATTCTAAAGAAGGAATCAATTTGTTAAAAAATCAAAGAAAAAGGGAGGAAATTGTTAAGTAATGTTAAAAGTGTTGGAACTAAGTTGTCTTGTGATTAATATGGCCTATGTTTATGCTTGGTTTAATAGGCATTGAGAGGAGGAATTAAGGAGAAGCATTGCTCCTTGGAGGAATTAATTGGACAAGCTTTGCAAAAGTAGCTTTGAATTATAATTTGATTATTGATCTTGCTTGTTTGTTGTGATTGTTGTTGCTTGGATTGGAGGAACTTTGTGATGGCCTTGATTGCTTGATTGATATTGGTTATGCTTTGGCCAAATGCTTTGTGGTATGTCAATGTGGATAACATAATGTTCCTCTCCTTGCATGATACGTGGTATGAATTCCTATGAGTTGGGAATGGTTTGGATTGCATGACATTTCCGATTAAACTTGTATTGATTTACATGATAATTATAATTCATATGCTACTGAGATTTCTTTGAAATCTCATTCCTCCTATGTTATTTTATGCCCTAATTAGGAAGTGGACCAAGCATGGAGCAAGGGAAAGAATTGGCCTTGGTATGAAATGGCTTTATGAATATTATGTTATGTTAGAAATTTGTATAAAGTATGCCAAACTTTATGTTGATTCTATGATAAGTTATGGATGACATTTTGATGTAATTTATATTGCTATTTCATGTTCCAATGTTGGAACTATGCTTGAGGCATTGTGAAAGGATTGTGGTTGAAGGAAAAAGGGGAAATAAATCAAGAAAATGGTAATTAGGAGATAAAATTATCTAAAAAGTGCCAAAATGTGGCACATAAAATAATAAGCAATTGTTGGATTTTGAGCATGAAATTTTACAAGCAAACAGATCTCATTTTTAGCTTTAAAACAAGTGATAATTCATCAAATTTGGAGTTGTGCTAAGAGTTATGCCCTTCCAAAGTTGGGCAAAAATACTGAAAATTTGAAAATTTACCAAATGAATAGTACACTTTGACAAATTTCTTGGAATTATTCTGGATGGAATGGATTAATAATTATTATTTTTTGTCCATGGAACTCTTAGCAAGCTTCGTGTGAAAATTGGAACCACCTCGTTTAAATTTCTCTAGAATTAGTTATGAATTTTCAAAATTGGCCCATTTTCAGATGAACAGTGTACAAACAGTATGAATAGTGAAATCCTGAAATTTAAAATTTCTCATCCAGAAATGCTACGAAACGACTTATAATAGTTCTAATTGACATATAATAGATATTAAGAGAGGGTGACATGAGAATAGAATTGTTGGAACATAGTGTTTAAACTTTGTTCTTGGAAGAATTTCAACTTGTGAAATCTAGAATTTCAATTTAGCCAGACCTAGTCTATTGAGCTACGGTTTGGTTTTTGTTAATTTGATACTTCTGATGAGTTTAGGAGCTTTAATTGTTCAGGGATGTGTGAAGAATATGTGTTTGGAAACATTAAAATTGAAAATAAAATTTTTAAATTTCAAGAGTACCTCTCAGCCAAGCTTGATTATAAGAGAAAAAATTGGATTTTGATAAATCTAAATTTATATATAGATTCTACATGAAAAATTATATAGGAAAAACCTAAGAGAGTTGTTAAAACAAAGGAGAAATAATAACCCTAAAGAATCAAGAAAAGGGTGAAGGGAGATTAGAAAGTGTTTGATGTGGTATGAGTTATAATGCGGAATGTCCTATTGCTTGATTAATATGCATTGGGCAGTTGCTGAGTAGGAGTATCAAGAGAAGAAGCTAAGAGGCAACAAAACAAACTCAAAAGAAGGTAGCTAGAACTTCTAACTTTTATGTTAACTTTGCATTGTATGTTTGCCATTTGTCTTGGTGCCATGATGTGATAGAGCTCGTAATTTTGAAATGTATTGAACTTCTTACATTTATATCTTGGCTATATGCATTGTTAAGTTATTTTAAGGCATGTTGTTTTCCTCCATTACCATGGTATGAATTTTGCAAGAAAGCATATTGATAGCTAGAAATATGGCATAACTTACTTTGCATGTTTGGCATTACTATTGTGGTTACATGCTATTGAGATATCCCCAAAATCTCACCCCTTTCTATGCTCAAATTTCCCCACTTAGGAGCTGGAAGTACAAGAGGAAAGGCAAGAAAGTGGCCTTAGCTTGAGGAAGAATACTATATGTTTTTTTTTA
The DNA here is from genome assembly GCF_004799145.2 of Neltuma alba. NCBI lineage: Eukaryota > Viridiplantae > Streptophyta > Magnoliopsida > Fabales > Fabaceae > Neltuma > Neltuma alba. The sequence goes on from NW_021636864.1 coordinate 12,657, forward strand.
TATGACTTTTAAACCTTTCTTCATGTATTGCGTAAATTAGTAGTAAAAGTGGAAGAATGACTCAATGACCACATTACTTTGTAAGTTATAGTTGAAGTATGGTTAGTTGATGCTATGCTTAAGAAATGACTAGTATAAATTAATATAGCATGAATTTGCAAAAATAGAGCTAAAAAGGGATAAAAGTGACCTATCAAGGGAGAAGGACGGTAAAAATGCTTCTTAATGGAAGGAAGAGTTTGAAGGGAAGGGAAGGAATCGCAGCCCATCGGATTTGGCGTCAACAAGGCTCGTCAATGTGGTCTTGGGTAAGGACAGTTTGGCCGATGGTCATGCCGTTGGTGCTATGGTGTCGATGACGGAGATACCTATGATCTTGTTGTGACACTTTGTGGAAGATCAAGGGTTTTGCATTGAGAGGTGAAGGTTGAAGTGGACGGAAGTTATGGTAGACAGAGAGCTTCTGGAGTTTTTTTTTTTTTTTTTTTTTTGCTCCTTAAAAGTATGAGTTGGCCCTAAGTTGGCAAAAAAAAGTGACGTGTACGCCACATGGAGATGCCACATCAACATAAATGGTCAACTAATGTTTGACTGTTTAGATCAGTTAAATCAGAGTGTCATTGCTATGTTTTGCAAACTTTCAGGGCTGACATTGCTCCAAATGAAACTTTCAGATATTGATAGTTCTTAACTGAACACTTCCAAGATAAAAATAGACCTTATCCCAAAAAAATGGTTGTGGTTATTTTAGAAAAATAATGACACCTAGATTTGGGTCCAAAATTGAAAATAGTTAAACTGAAGCAGTATAAGGAAATTTGAGTTTGCAGTTTTATTTAATTTTCAAGAAAGAAGGGGTCTTTCCTTTTTGCCGCTTTCTTATAGTCAATATAATAAAAAAATAAAAAAGGCATTCTATTACATTCAAAATGATTTTGGTTAATGGGTGTTTGGGATATTTCCAAACACCAGTGGAGCATGATAAATTTTCAGAAAATGAGATTGTTAGGGCTTATTAGGAGAACGTTCAATTAATTATAAAGCTTTTTGTTTGACAAAAAAAATATATCTATTCAAAATATATTATCAATATAACAAAAAATATTTTTTAAAATGTAAATTTGTCTTGAAAGTTTTTACTTAAGAGCATTTGGCACTACCCAAAAGTCTTTTGGGTACAAATTTCCTCCAAAAGTTTAAAATTGTGGCAATTGTACCCTATACTATTACAAAATTAACTTTATCTGTTAAAAAAATGACATTGACAGTTAACATTTTAACCGTAGAGAGACAAATTGCTACAATTTTCAACTTTCAGAAAAATTTGCATCCCAAAAAACTTCTAGGTACCAAGCATTCGTAAGTGAAAATTTTAGGACAAATTTGCCCTTTAACCATTTATTTATTACTAATATATTCAAAATTGTATTTCATAATGTAAAAGATCTTAAGCACTGTCGTCCAATAAAGAATATCATATTAATTTCATCGAATAATTTTATTTCATTTAAAAAATATGGCAATTATGCATAAACAATGATATTTTTCAAACTACTACTTTATTAACATAGAAAATATAACTTACAAGCATTTTATTATCTGTATCACTCTAATTGGGAAAGAAACATTGAAAATAAACCCCAAGAAAAAAAAATAGAAGACTTCATAGAATTGATATTCCCTGCAGCATTAATCCCCCATCAGCTTTCAACCTGCTTGAAAATTTAAAAAAAAAAACAAGACATTAAATAAAATAATCATAAAAATTAAAAAAAAATCCTTATTAACCATCCCTTTTTAATTCTTATACCCATACTTATCAACTCATGATGAGCAACAGAGCATATATAGAAGTTTGTTCTTCACGATCTTATTGTGCTATTTGTACTTGTTAAGTAATTATTACAAGTTTATAATTAAGAGAAAATTAATATGCAAGTTTTTTATAACTTTACCTTATTTTCAATTAAGTCATTGTGATTTTTTTTTTTTGGAGGTTTTTATAACTTTCCCAATAATAGGTATTGATTATACCCACAACACTATAAAAAAATAAAAAAGAATTTTGGCTCGACACCTGTTGCTGCCAAAAGGTCATTGTTCTAACTATTGTTGAATGATAATAGTCCGTTTGGTTTGAGGAAACCAAGATAAAACGACGAGAGAAAAAAATTTTAATGAGTTTGATTTTAAAAAAATTGAAGAAATGTAATTATAAAAATTTAATAAAGAGAAAATTTAAAATAAAAGAATGAGAAAATTAATTGAAGTTGAGGTTTTCATGTTCAGGGAGTGGATTATCCTTTTTTGTTTTCCATTTTTCTTTTTCATTATCCTCATTTATATTCAATAAGCTTAATGAAATTCAATGTGAAGAAGGAAGGTCCTAGAGGCCGGATATGTCATTGAACAACTTGAGACAGTAATTTAAGAGTTAGTAATACACTGAATTGAGATCAACTCAATCATAATCAAAATAATATAATATGATGAAAATATATAAAAAATATTCATGTACAATCATAAAAAGAATAATGTATAAATAAAAATATTAATTCACATGTAAATAGAATATTTATATATAAGTCACATATAATCTAACAAAACAAAGTTACCAAAACATAAATATGAACTTAATGTTATTTTTTTTCAACTCAAAATGATATCTTGAGCTTAACAAAGTGGGGAAAAAAAATTGAACCTGATCGACGACCCCTTTCAAAATTCTTGACCCAACCGGTAGGGATTAATTTACCAATTTGATCACTGGTTTGATCGAACAATCCATGTTGAATTTTAATACTATGTGAAGAAGTATGATAAAATTACCTTAGCATATGAATAGGCTCGAAGGATTCACTTTGAATCATGAGGACCGGCTAATTCTGCAAGAGTTGGTTTATTGCTCTTCTTTGACTCTGAAGTTTTAGAAGAGGGATAAGTGTTGCCATGACCAGCATTTCCAACAACATCTGATTTGTTGCCCTTGCCTGAGCCTGAAGCTTTAGAAGGGCTCTTATAGGTTTCACCATGCCCAGCATGGTCACCCAAATCTTTACCGCCATTGTTTTGCTTCTTAGAACTCATTTTGCCTCTAACAACACCAGATATTGCTTCACACAATCTTCTTGTGTTTTTTTGCCTTCAATTATGTAAGTTGATCTTTATTTATATAGAACTTAGACGTGTGTCCTAATGAACATTTTTGTGAAAATGTGCCCAATGTTCTTTCAAGTTTCATCAAAATTTTCTCAAGTTTTCGGAACACAATGTGAGCATTAATTTAATCAGCTTATTAACACAGTCAAAGATTAATGAAAAGTTTATGCAAATGAAAGTCTCGTAAATGGCTAGCTACTTATTCTTTGCACCTCCAACTTTATTAATTCCATTAATCTTAAATAAAGGAGCTGGATAATTAATTTAGAGATTAAATTTTTTTAATGAAATTAACTATTTGTAAAAATATGGGTTGGTTTCATAAAAGAACTTCTTCAATTATTTGCATTTGAAACTACTTGAAGGATGAAAAGATTGTAGTTTTATATTTAAAATCAAAGCAAATCTCTTTACTAGTTCTTACATTTAAAATCAAAGAGAGCGTAATTTTTTCTGTAGCTTTCTAAGCTTTTTTCAAAAAAAAAAAAAAAAAAACGAAAAGTGTAACCCTAAGCGTACGAAAATGAAAATTTAGTGAAACTGCGTCTATATTTCTTCAAAGTTTTATCAAAATTTTACGGAAGTTCTCAAACAAAATCCAGGCTTATACAAGTTTACTTATTCAAATGGTCAAAGTTTTATGAAATATTTCCTGAAACGATCTGTACATTCCCATTGAAAGTGTGTCCACACTACTGCTTGCAAGCGCTTGACTATATATGCACCAAATTGTTTATTAACTACAAGAAAACCATCCTTTCATAAGAAAATTGGGAAACAAATCCTCCATTAAAAAATTTTAATTTGTTGGTGATAAGAATTTAAATCAAAGTACTTGTACTTTGTTTATGCAAAATTCAGAAAGTACAAAAACTTTATGTATAGAAATTTATCAGGTTCTTCTCATCAATAAAATTTTTAATGAAGATTTTTCTGTTTCTTTTTCTATTTTAATTGCATGGATTCATTAATGAAAAGAATTTCCCATGACATCACTACAATTTCTGATGAAAATTCCCGTAAATTTTATCCTAAAAACAATATTTCGTGAGACATTTGCGAGAAAATACATAAGGAAGGTAGCATATATTGGGGGAGTGAAGTGAAGTAAAAAGGTTCTCACAAATTTTCCAAGTATTTCCCACAAAATAATTACGAGAAAATAAGGAAAATTTTCATTAATTAAATTGTTGTCGAGGGTGTGTATTATATGTATTATAAAAAGGCTTCTCACACTCATTCGTAATTTCTAAGTTCAAACAAATGGGCATTATATCTATGTGGTATTATTGTATTAATAAAATTGGTAAATGTTTAGTTTATTAATTTTACAACAAATTTTAATTTAGTCCTTTAATTTTATAAAATACTTTTCAGCCATGAAATCTTAAGTCTTAATACTATTAGTGTCAAAATATGATTTTTGTGACCATCGTTATTAGTTCGAAAATTAAACTTAACATGTCATTGTTTGATATATTTTGTGAATATTAAAAATTTTAACAGAAGCATTTTTTTTGTTGATGAAACCAATGGTGTGTTAATTTATAGAACTCAAAAGACAAATTTGTTGATTACCTAAAAAAAAAAAAAACAAAGAAAGAAAAACAGACAAAGCAAATAAAACAGAAATATAAAGGTAGACTCCTCCCATCGTTATGTGAAAACTACTTAACTTTTTTTTTGGTCCAAAGTGAAAACTACTTAACTACTTAGATATATTAAGAAAGTTAAATAAATTATTTAATTTTAACAAAATTGACATATTCTCCTAAAAATATCCCTATATGTCGTTGGATTATATATATATATATATATCATTTTATGAGTTAGATAAATTAGTTTGAAGAACATTAATAAACATGATAGATAAAATAGACTGAAGTTTTACAAATTTATTACCAAAAACTAACTTCCTAACTACCCCTTTACATTTAGGAAGTATTCTAGTTCTAACTAAGAGAGTAGACTCTATGAAATTGTTTTCTTTTATAATATATGTCATAATTTATGATTATTATTCAATAATTTTTCAAAGCAGAGGCATGAGATCGATGTTATATTTATTTTTAAAATCATTTTTATCTTCCCCCCCCCCCGAATTAACTCTATTTTTTGTAATCAATAGACAATTATATGAAAAAGAAAAGTTTCAAAACTTTACTATGTGTATTTATGAAGAAAAAAAATTTTTTTTTTGGCCTGCTGAAGAAAAAAAACTTTATTAAGGCTGGCTTGCATGAATGAAAGTTAGAATGGCGGTTATTATTGTATACAAATAATGATACCTTTTTTTACAAAATTATAAAAACTGAAAAAAAAAATTGATGAAAATTAAATGGAACTATAATAATTTAACAACAAGAAAAAGTACAGAAACCTGATTAAAAGTCAGATAAAATTATAAATATTTACCAAAAAAAATAAAGCTAAAGGGACCAAATTCAACAGTAGGAAAAAATTATAGAAATCTTTGGTGCTTTCTATTTTTTTACCCTCAATGGACAATTGGCCACAACATAAGTCCAAGTTTTAAAATGTTTTTAAGCTTAAGCCCAAAGTTCATTTAAATATGGTGCGGGCCTCTGAAGAGAGGATTAGGCCGTTAAAAGTGTTTTGGGCTTTGCGAGTCAAATCTAGGGTAGGGTTTACTAGCGGTTGCAATTCGCCTACATACCTTTCTACTTTCAGTTCCCCCAAGCCTTGTTTGATCTTTTGCTTGGCATTCGTACTCTAGAGCAGACGTCGGCCTTCTCATCATGGTATTTTCTTCCTCTCTGCAATTTTCATTCTGTTGATTAGCGATTCGTGATATGTACATTCTGCTTCCCTACCTTATGGCTTAAATGAAGTATAATGAAACGGGACATGATGCATGTCTCTTTTCTGTTGGGGATTTGAATGATACGTTCTTCACTCTGTTGAATCTGGGTTGAATTTGTAATGGCTGGACTTTTCTACTTAAAAAACGGAAGGTCGAATGATAACTTGTTCTCTCTCTGGTTCCCCCCCCCCCTTTCCTTGGACTCGTTGTAGAATGAATAGAAAACCGTACTGGAGTTAATTTGTAGAAAATGACAGAAAACGGGAATGAAGGGAATTTGGAAATTGGAAGTGTGTTGTTATCCTTATAATATGAATATGAAGGCTAAAATATTTTGTTGCTTATAAATGGCGTGTATATAGTTAAGATCAAGAGGAGCTCTACTATGAACCCTAAAAGCAGTGTGTTACGTGCATTTTCTGAGATCTTCACTGAATTCTTTGGGGGGCTTATGTATTTCCGGATGTAGATGTTTAATTTCATAGAAATCAGCTATTTTATCAACCGCTGCTAATTAGTCATAGCTTCTCAACTTTTGGGTATCTGTTTAATTACTCGTTGAATTCGTTGTTGGGGTTTGTATACCCAGCTGTAGGAATTGAATTAGACAGAAGTCAGTTACTGTATCAGCTAATTAGTTATAGCTTCTTATTTCATCGTTACTTTTAGCTAGTCTTCTTGCTGCTATAGGTTCTTTTATGATTGAACGTGCATATTACTGGTTCGGGTCCTTTTTTATATGTCTACGCTGACACTTAAAGTTGCATTGCAATTTTCAATTTGTTAATCTATGGTGTTAGAAGATCTGGGCTTGTCAATTGATGTTTTGCAGGATGTGATAACATGTTTGAAGACGTTGTTGATTCTTCAAAATTTAGTCTCAATTTTTTTTCCCGCCAACAATGCATGATGTGATTACAGATTAGCGCTTTAAAACATGATATGGGTTTGATTTCAGTGCTTGTCATAATATGTGTCAAATTCTGATAGTTCTCAGCATATTAACATTAACATTTCTCTTAGATAAGAATATAAAAAATAAAAATGTTGTGCATTCTACGCAGCCTAAGCAAATCCACGAGATTAAGGATTTCCTCCTTACTGCAAGAAGGAAGGATGCAAGGTCAGTGAAAATCAAGAGGAGTCGAGATGTTGTCAAATTCAAGGTCCGATGCTCCAAGTATTTGTACACACTTTGTGTGTTTGACCCAGAGAAGGCTGATAAGTTGAAGCAATCACTTCCTCCGGGTTAGAAAAGATGAATGGTCCCGTCCTTTATTTGATGAATGTCAGTTGGATCCTCTGTAGTCTATACATTGGTACAAATGAGCGTAATTGTACATGCATTCATACTGAACTTGACATTTTAAAGAATAAGCCACCTGCATCTAGACAGATGTCACAGTGATTGAAATTACACAGAGACAATTGAAACTTTTATGTTGTGTCTGTTTTATATAAATGTTCATGCCTTCTTTGGGTGCTGTGTCATATTGGATGCCACACTATAACTTGTATTCCTCTTTTTGATCGCAGGTTTGAGCGTTCAAGATCTGTGAGAGCTATGGAAGAGCAAACGGTTTTTTTTGTTTCTTATGTTTTATTTTGGTGTTGGTTTCTTAGTTATTCTCTAGTGCCTTGTATCAAGAGAATGGTTTGCTGCCATGTTTGGATGGTGTATTTTTGTCTTTAAACATGATTTTGTGGGCCGCTTATTTGGAAAAGGAATGAAATTTCGTTTTGTCTGGATATATAGGCTATGTTTGGATTGCCGATTGGGGTGCCAAACGTACGTTCAGTAGAACAAAGCTACGTTAAGGTGTGTTTGGGTGACACCCCAAACCATGGTTTGGGGAATAATCTACCCAAACACCCCCTCCAAAAAACCCAAAACCATGGTTTTGGGTCAAAACCATGGTTTTGGACTCCAAAACCATGGTTTGGAAAAAGCAAAATTTTTTGCTTTTGGAAAAAAAAAAAGAGAGAGTGTGAGGGCTTATATAATATGTATCTTATTTTTTTTTTATAAACATATTTTTTAAAATATAATTTTAATTATATTTATAAAAATATATTACACATTAATTATTTATTAATTATATTATTTATGTATTATTTAATTAGGTTGTAAAAAACAGATTATTAACAATTTTATTCCTTCAAATTAAAATATATCATAAAATCTATTTTTTCTGTAATTATCATATTAACTTATGTCTTTTTTTTAGTAATTTGTATATATAAAAGTGTTTCTGATAACAACTATCCAAACACTCTCACTTCTCAGAATCACTTTTTTACAAAATCTATTCTTCACAGAATCTATTTTCCCCAGAATCTATTCTCCAGAATCACTTTTCCAAATCACGGTTTGGTTTCATCCAAACACACCCTTAGTCAAATTTTCTTGTTGGGATCAGCAGTAGCTCATAAGTTAGGGAAAATAACACTGAAGGTCCCATGCAACACAAGATACTACAAAATGGTTTCAGGAAATTTGGTAATGATTCTGAAGTTCCAAAAGGACTTGAGTGCAATTTGATGAATTGTAAAAAGATGTTTCTGTTCCTGATGAGATGCAACCACAGTAACTAAATGCTATCCTGTTTTTCAGTCTGAAAATCAGCACTCAATACACAGGAAACAAGAGGGAAAAACCCAAATTTTATTCTGCTTCTTCTCCCATTTCCATATAAAATCTCATCCATTTCATTAGCATCAATCATTGGCAAAAATCGCTTGTGTTTTTGGTTTTGGTGTGTATTTGGTCATTCAAGTTGGGGTTTTATTATACATGGGTTAGGGTGATTAGGGATATTCTGTTTCTGGATATATTGTGAGTGGTTGTGAAAAGTGGGCTTCCTTTGTCTGGGCATGATTCAGAGGGAATTGATGAGAAAGATGAAGGTTGATATGATTAGAAACTTACTGTGAAATAGGAAAATATGTTGTCAATATAGATCGTGATAGTTATCAATATAACTCTTTGACTTGTCAATAGTAATACTGTTGTATAGATTTAAATTAACTAATTTTTTAAATTTTTCACACAAAGGCGATAACCTTCTATACCCTTGACTTATTAGTAGAGGTTACAAAAAGAGGGAGAAAAAACAACGAAGGAGGGTGAGCAGTCACATAAGGCAAAAGATAAAAAAATGAAAAAAAAAAAAACCACTTTAATCCTAGATAAATGATGGCAAAATAATTTTTTTGTAAATAGAAGTGGCATGAATTTTTTTTTTGTAAATGTCACAATACACACAAACAATTAATTGGATACTAGATACATGCAATTATATTTTTTTTTAATGGGTTATGAAATTGGTGTAATTACATGTATATGATGTAATAAATGAAAGTTAGCTGTTTATTACATTCTGATACATAGTTAATTGTCATTATCTGTACCCTTTATTATCAATATATGTTTCATCACTCGTCACTCACTGTACCATTAGTTGTCAATTAATGTGCTAATATAATTTTTTAAAAAAAATGATTTTACGTTACATGATGTTATACACCGTCATACAATATCACTAATTCCTCAAAACTAATCCATTTTTTATAATGTGATATAAAATACTGCCTCTGGTCCTTAATATAAGACTTTGTTTGACTTTTATTCTAGTCCTAAATATAACACTCCAATCTACTTTATCGCTCATATTTATCTATTTTTTCTAAGATAGTCCTTCTAATAATGTAATAATAGTTCTAAATAATAAACTTGGTTGGCAAGGATATTTTAGGAAAAATAATACCTATTCATTACAAATAACTAACTTAACTAAGTTTCTAAGTCTCCCCAAATTAGTCAATTGGGTCTTATAATTAAGACCGGAGGTAGTAGTTATTAAAAGTCAATCATCACTGATATGAAGTCATAAAATTACTTGTCATGAACAACATATTCACTTGTTAATGGTCTTAGTGTAACTTGTCAATGATTGTATTATCATTTGTTAATTTATTTGCTGATATAAGTTTTAAAAAAATGTGAATTGAAGTTATATAATGTCTATATTGATACATGAGTTTTCTTTTTTGCTAACCTAAGTTACTTTCTTTGTTCTGGTTTATAATAAGGACTACTTAATCTTTTAATATTGAACATTTTTTATAATGATTGTTGTGGTATTCATGTCTCTTTAGGGTTATAATATTTATTTCTAAAAAAACAAAAAGTAAACCAATTCTCAAAATCATACATGTCAACAGGAAAATTGTCAAGTTATTGTACCACTGTTAATAAGTCAAGATGCAAACATTAGCAATTGATGCAATGAACATTAATTCAAATTTGCAATTCTATTATATTTCACTTAAAATAGAATTATTATATCATCTTATATCATATCATAATCAAAATGTGTTGCTGAAATTTATGTTAATTAAATAACATTTTCCCCCCCCAAAACTTAAGCAGATTCACAACGACGTTATTGACAAATCACAATACCACCATTAACAAGTGAATGCGCTATTCATAATAAGTGATTTTATGACTTCATATCAGTGGCGACTGACTCTTAATAACGATTATATATCACATTATTAAAAAAATGAATTCGTTTTGAGGAATTAGTGATATTGTATGACGTTATATAATATTATGTAACGTAAAATCTTTTTTTTTTCAAATTTATATCAGCACATTAATTGACAACTAATGGTACAGTGAGTGACAAGTGACGAAGCATATATTGACAATAAAAGGTGCAGATAATGACAACTAACTATGCATCAGAATGTAATACACAGCTAACTTTCATGTACAACTTTATATACATGTAACCAATTTCATAACCATTAAAAAAACATATAGTTGCATATAACCAGTATCAAATTAATTATTTGAGTGTATTGTGACATTTACAAAAAAAAAATATGTCACTTCCATTTACAAGAAAATTCTTCTGCCATCATTTATCTGAGATCAAAGTGGCTTTTTTTTTTTTTTTTCATTTTTTTTTCTTTTGCCTCATGTGACTGCTCACCATTCTTCATTGCCTCTTCTTCTTCTTTTTGTAACCTCTACCAATGACTCAAGGGTATAGAAGGTCATGGCCTTTGTATAAAAAATTTAAAAAATCAGTTAATGTAAATCTGCACAACACTGTTACTATTGACAAGTCAATGAGCTATATTGACTACTGTCGCAACCCATATTGACAACATATTTTCCTATTTCGCAGTAAGGGTTTCTAACCACACCAACCTTTATCTTTCTCATCAATTCCCTGAACCATGCCTAGATAGAGCAAGCCCACCTTTAACCCACCTACAATATACCCAGAAACAGAGCACCCATAATCACTCTATCCATCTATAATAAAATCCCAACTTGAATGACGAAACACACACCAAACCAAAAACACAAGCGATTTTTGCTAATGATTGACATTAACGGAGTGGATGAAATTTTTAGATGAGAATGGAAGAAGAAGCAGAATGAAGTTTGGGTTTTTTTCCCTCTTACTTCCTGCATATTGAGTGCCGATTTTCAGACTGAAAAACAGGGCAGCTTTCAGTTACTGTGGGTGCATCTCACCAGGGGCAGAGGCGTCTTTTTACAATTCACCAAATTGCACTCAAGTCCCTTTGGGACTTCAGAATTATCACCAAAATTTCTAAGACCTTTTTGTAGTATTTTGTGTTACATGGGACCTCTGTCATTTTCCCTGCAAGTTATTTTGCTTCATAACCTGTGTCAGGGCTGCGGCTATTTGTTTTTTGTTTTTTACTTTCACGTTAGGTGAGCTGGGTTTCGTTGGGTTGCATGAGTACTTTCCAGATTTGTCCTCCTTTCTTTTCTCAAAATGAAGCCTCCCTCTTCTCTCTTATTGTACTATGTGAATGTGGGCTGGGTTTTAAGGTTTTTTTTTTGTGGCTGTGTTTTATGTTTTTTTTTAATTTGACTTTTTTAATTAGAAAAATCGTATTAAAGACTCTGGAATTTTTAAAACACAGATAAGGACCCGTGACAACTTCACTATAGCTTTTAACAATAATTATAATGAAGTTGTCATGGGTCCTTATCTGCGTTTTTCAAATTCCAGGGTCTTTTTTTGCTATTTTTCCTTTTTAATTAGATTTTCTACTGCCTTTAATCTTTTAATTATTTGTTTTTATTTGTAATTTTTATATATTTATTTATTAAATATATATAATTATTTGTTTTTAAATATATTTACAAGTTGTATATATATAATATATCATATTTGCTCCTTGATATAAGACCTTAATAGATTAATTTGAGTAGATGAAAAAAACTAAATAATTACTTAATTATATTATATATTCTATGATCTTTCTAAAATATTTATGTATATTATTAAATTATATATTACTTTATCAGTCAATTAAATTAATTAAATATAAATACTTTATAGTAATTTATTTAATTTTTTCAATCTTCTCAAATTAGTTAATTGAGTTTTTTTTAAAAAAAAACTCATGTCATTTTCAATTTTACATCTAAATTTACTTTTTAATTATCTATCTAAACAAGTTTTAACTTTTTAAATTGATTTTTTAGAAACATCAATATGAAGATAAATTATATTACAATAATTGACTTTTATTTTTATCTATTTTTACAAAAATCAGATAGAATAAACGTCAGTTTTCTCATTGTTAATCCAAACACACTTATAGTCAAGTAAGTTTGAGATTAAGAAGGGTTAGATATTATGTTGATTCCTCAATTATGTAAAATGATACAGTGATACAGCGCATTTTGGTGGGTATTTAAACATGCCCCGTCTCAGAAAACGTGTCATATTTCAAAACCCATTTGAAGAGCCACTGGCTGAAGAGTGGGGACGCCTGAATTAGAAGGGTGTTGAAAGGTAATGAAGTAATGAACCATTGGTTTAACTTTGATGAACCAAAATGGTATTTGATTTTTTTATACTAGTATCCAAAAAGACCAGTGTTTCTGTTGGCTAAAAGGGAAAACAAAAACCAAAAAACAAAAAAGGCCAGTGTTTGTGTTTAAAAAAAAAAAAAGAAGAGAAAATACCAGTGTTTCTAGTTAGCATTGACACAGCATTAGAATAGGGCCGTTTGGTTCAAGGAAATTCTAGTGAAGGAAATGGAAAACTAAAATTTTTCAGAGGCGGTGATCGCTTGGTTGAAAGAAGAGGTTGGAAAGGAAATAAAATGGGATCATGATTTTTCTTTAAAGAGCAGCAAAGTGGTGGGAATTAATTTTCAGTTGCCCGTGTAAAATAGCCAATTCTTTTTCATTTTTTTTCATTTCAATCGATTCTTTAACCTAAATTTTTATTTTTTATTTTTTTCCAATTCTTTTTCATTATTTTCATTTCAATCGATTCTTTAACCAAACGGGTCCTAGAAAGGATAACGTGCCAACAACTGCCAAGGGATTCGCGAATCATTGGCAAATATTTCAAATTTCTGGTTGAAGTAAATAGTTTAGCTTGCAAATATAATCATTGATGTTTTTGAAATAAATATAATTTCAACAAAAAATTATTTGACTTTTTTTTACCAGAACAAAAAATTATTTGACTACAACGTTTGAGTTATACAGTAATGATGTATGGAATGATTTTTTTTTTTTCCTTTTAAAGAGAAGACAAAGTAAAACCACTTAGTATTTTACTTATATATTTACAATTAGTAACTATAAAATTTGAATTCTAGTTGGTTAAACAATTTGGCTTATAATTTCTTATAATTATATGCAATCAATTTTCAATTACTGTTGTTATGACATGCTGAAAAAGAAACAAAAGGAAAACCACCTGTCCATTTTCCAGCACTGTTCTCGACCTCGACCTGTCACACCCTTGCGACATAAAGGAGTCACGGACTCACAGTAGCAACCCAACTAACCTGCTGGCAATATCTAGTAGCATGGTTGTTCAGATATTGAGAACTATTTATTCTTGGTCAAAAAAAAAAAAGAGAACTATTTATTGCTTTGTTTTCTTCATTTTACTCCGGCATTACCTTTGAATGGGAGTTCAAAACTTCAGTTTCTGGAGAAGAAACGCATTGTTCAAGTTTTGAATTTCTTCCTGTCCAACTATTGCCTTTAATCTTTTAATTATTTGTTTTTATTTGTAATTTTTATATATTTATTTATTAAATATATAACTATTTGTTTTCAAATATTTACAAATTGTATATATATAATATATGACATTTGCTCCTTAATATAATACCTTAATAGATTAATTTGAGTAGATTAAAAAAATAAATAATTACTTAATTATATTATATATTTTATGATCTTTCTAAAATATTTATATATATTATTAAATTATATATTACTTTATCAGTCAAGTAAATTAATTAAATATAAATGCTTTATAGTAATTTATTTAATTTTCTCAATCTTCTCAAATTAATTAATTGAGTTTTTTTAAATAAAAACTCATGTCGTTTTCAGTTTTACATCTAAATTTATTTTTTTGATTATCCATCTAAACAAGTTTTAACTTTTTAAGTTGATTTTTTAAAAACGTCAATTCAAAGATAAATTATATTACAATAACTGACCTTTATTTTTATCTATTTTTATAAAAGTCAGATAGAATAAAGGTCAGTTTTGTCACTGTTAATCTAGACACACTTATAGTCAAGTAAGTTTTAGCTTAAGAAGGGTTAGATATTATGTTGATTCCTCAATTATGTAAAATGATGCAGTGATACGGCACATTTTGGTGGCATTTAAACATGCCCCGTCTCAGAAAACGCGTCATGTTTCAAAACCCATTTGAAGAGCTACTAGCTAAAGAGTGGGGACGCCTGAATTAGAAGGGTGTTGAAATGTAATGAAGTGATGAACCATTGGTTTAACTTTGATGAACCAAAATGGTATTTGATTTTTTTATACTAGTATCTAAAAAGACCAGTGTTTCCGTTGGCTAAAAGAGGGGAAAAAAAAAGGCCAGTGTTTGTTTTTTAAAAAAAATATGAGAAAAGACCAGTGTTTCTAGTTAGCATTGACGCAGCATTAGAATAGGGCCATTTGGTTCAAGGAAATTCTAGTGAAGGAAATGGAAAATTAAAATTTTTCAGAGGCGGTGATCGCTTGGTTGAAAGAAGAGGTTGGCGAGGAAATAAGATGGGATCATGATTTTTCTTTAAAGAGCAGCAAAGTGGTGGGAATTAATTTTCAGTTGCCCGTGTAAAATAGCCAATGACCCATTCGCCCTTGATAAGATTGGACCCTCATGAAATCTGTAGACAGAGTATTGTGGGGAAAAATTTAGTGAGGGTGAAGACTCTTCTGCAAGCATGGACTTTCGGGACAACAAGTATCATTCCTGAACTTAACATCATTTGACTCCTATTATAGCATTTAAAAACTCATGAGGTTAGAATTAATTTGAGTTTGGTATTTGAATCGACTTGAAAATTCAAGACGAATTGGTAAAAATTTTGTAGATGATGGAGTTAAGAGTTCAAAAGCATTGCAACCATCCAGTATCCTTGTATTGTGAGAGGCCATTACGTGTGGCATGGAATGCAAGAGTACGGCAAGATAAGTAGTCACAAGAATATGGCAAGATGAAATCAACAAGAGTATGGCGAGAACTGTATTTTTATATTCCACAATATGAATTGCTAGAATTGATTATTAATTTAATTTGGTTATTATTTGCTAGAACCAGACCCAAAGATTTTTGGGGGGGGGGGTGTCATGCATAAGCAACCTGAAACTTACTTTGTTTTGTGCATTGAAAACAGGGTATAATTAAGGGTTTAAGTACCATGTAGGTAAATTGAAATTTTGTCTGGAAGTTAGAATATGCTTAAACAACATGAAATATACTTGAACAAATTCGAATGCTATGAAAGAAAATTTAAATTTTTCTTGAGTAAATTTGAATTTGAATTTGAAATTGAAATTACTGCATCAAATTTGAGTTTGCCTACTTCTTTCTTGTCATAATATTAAAGCTTTAATTTTA
Organism: Neltuma alba; assembly: GCF_004799145.2. Classification (NCBI taxonomy): domain Eukaryota; kingdom Viridiplantae; phylum Streptophyta; class Magnoliopsida; order Fabales; family Fabaceae; genus Neltuma; species Neltuma alba. The sequence goes on from NW_021636864.1 coordinate 28,596, forward strand.
CTGGACTTGAATTTAAAATAAAAAGAGTTTTTGAATGGGTCCTGTTACGTTAGATGAAAGAACCTTCCTAAATAAACAGATAAATCTAATTTTTTTATAGTAACTTTAAGAAATAACTTTTTATAACCAAAGCATGCTAAATACGAACTCAAATTATATCACAATCATCTACACTAACTAATTATATAATATTGTTATCTATGATAGAAAAGAGCAGCACCCAATCATACATCCTATCACGGATAAAAGAACTTTTCTTAACTCATTTAAATACAAACTATATAAGAAAGGATCAATCTATCTAACCTGGTTACAAAACAACATATAATATAGCTCATAAATCAAAATATTAAAAATTAAATCTTAATTCATACTTTATAATAAATTCATAAACAAATCACATGCGAATATACGATCCTAGGCCTCCGGCCACTTACTAACACACATACCACAATAGTACACTCAAAGGACATAAGAAATAGTAATGCATGAATCAATTAAAACCAATTTATCCTAAGGTGGCAATATACAGGATACAACATAGCTCATAAATTGAGGAGATGCTACAAGTTGCTAATGTAGCTTTACTCCTCCCGAGCCTTCCTTGACGTCCCTCCTTTAAAGCTTTCACCTGAAAAATGTTAAACAATAGGGATGAGACAACGTCTCAGTAACTAAATCCTACCTATCACACACACTAGCATGGGCTAGCGAGGTGTCAGGTGGGATACACAGAGTTAATAATAGTCAATAGACACTTATCTAAAGTTGAACTCACAATAACCATATAGGTCAAATATATCTGCCAATCTCATGCAATTGATGATTTCAAAAGAGATAACATACTTTTCATTTATTCAAAAGATATAAACATCAATGAAGATACCATGTCATATGAAATCCATGAGCCCAAATTCATCTTTATATCCTCCTTATTTCCGCAGACTGGACCCATAGGCTAAGTTCTTTCCATTTGACTGGCTACTTTGACAAGCTCACCACTCGAGTGATATGAACCGGCCAAAGACCACAGAGCACTTGGTGGACCATGAGTCCCCTCTGGAAGAACTAGTGGGGTGTCGCAGTCCCTCAAAGAACTAGTGGGACAATAATAGTGGCCAACCATAGAGCTTCGTATGGAGGCCAATACCACGTGGTAAGTATATAAATCTCAATAACTCCAATCATCTCCTTTCCCCACCCAAACTAGATGCACAGGTTTAAAATAACACATTTATATGCATAATCAATCAAATTCCAGAATAACATCTCATAGTCATAATCATTAATTTCCAACAATACAAACGATTTCAATCCTTTTCAAAACAGTATCCCACAAGACCATTCATACAAAACATAATATATGCATACGAAACTTGGTTATAAAATTACTCACCAACCTCATACCAATGCATGTAACAGATAGAAATTTAGTTACTTGGTCTCCTAGCTAACAATCAAGCACAAACAAGGCCCTTACTTGAAAATGCCACAATAGGATTTATATCTACAATTGAAATTAAAACATTATTTCTACAGTATTAAAGTAAACTACTCACAAATTTCTAACCTTTAACACTCCCTCTACTACATCCAGCTGTTACTCAAAATTCTAGCTCGAAAGGCTTTTTTTTTCTAAGGTTTGGGGTAAGAACATATATATGATGATTTATATTCAATTCCTAGGCTCCCTTAACTTATGTTATCTTTAATTATTAAATTATATCATTTGAAGCACCAAATTCACAACCTAGATAGAGAACCCTCAATTTATAACTTATGTTCTATCTTCAAAGAATTTAGATGGATAACCTCAATATGAGTTAATTTATTCTTACTATAGAAGTCTAATTATTAATCTAACCGTTGAAACTAACAAGTTTGAAGTCTAGGATCAGTTGACCAAATTGCAGCCCGATCCAACCGTTTACAGAACCGTAAACAGCACTTTACTGAGACTATCTCAGTTTTGTGCGAAAATTATTTGGTTCATCTTTCACTCTTCCCTACTACCACCTATATATAGGCTCCTAGAGCTTCCTCTTCTCATCATTTAGTTGATGTGGGACTTCTTAACATTGCTATTTTATCTACTTCCTATCATTTAATCAATGTGGCACTTCTTAACATCGCTATTTTATTCATTTTCTCATACACACACACAAAATCAGAATTATTTTAATTACATATATGTGTATTTAACCTCTACTTATTCTATAAAAATTTGTTTAAATATTAGATATATGAAAATTAGGATGTTAAATTAGAAATTAGTCTCAGTAATCTTTTAATTGATATGTCATTTGTCTACTTTGTATTTAAATTAATAAAGATATGTTCTCTCCTTATCATATTACATCTTATGATTTAAAGACAAATGTGATCGACTTAAAAATATAAACAAGGAATTGAAAAAAAAAATTTATCATCTCACGAACCAAAATTAGAATGTATGATTTTTATATACTCTTCTAGTTCTATTTATAGAGCAGAGAGAGAAGATATTTTTTAGTTCTATTTATAGAGCACTAAGAGAAAATTTTTGTATAGATATATACTTTTACTCCTCATTTATTATTGTATTGATTTTGTTTATATGCAGTATAATGCATATTAAATAGGGATCAAATTGAGAAGTTGTTGAATTTTAAATGGGAATTAATGAAGTTTAATGTTTTCTTTAGACTGTGTGAAATATGCTGAAAGTGACTTATAAATAGGACCAGAAGAGTAATATCTATATTTTTGTTTCATATTCAAATTGAGTATTTTGCTTTTTTTTAAATATATTTTATTTACACTTTGTTATTTAATTTTATTTATTTATTCTTTAATTATTTAATATTGGGTGATTTATATGTATTTAATAATCATGATGTTTATTTAAATTATAATTTTACGGTTAAAAAGAATTTTTTTATTTATATCCTTTTTTTATAAAAAAGGTATTTTTATTTAATAATATTATATTCTTTCATTAAGGGCAATACGGTGAAATAGCTCAATTTTTTAACCTCTTGTCATCCAACCAAATATAAATTTTTTATTAAACCCATTTTCAATTCTACAGTGAATCAAACACCCATGTGGCCAGAATTTTTTTTTCCCCCATTCTTTTTCATTTATTTTCATTTCAATCGACTCTTTAACCAAACGGGTCCCTAGAAAGGATAACGTACCAACTGCCAAGGGATTCGCGAATCATTGGCAAATATTTCAAATTTCTAGTTGAAGTCAATAGTTTAGCTTGCAAATATAATCATTGATGTTTTTGAAATAAATATAATTTCAACAAAAAATTATTTGACTACAACGTTTGAGTTATACAGTAATGATGTATGGAATGATTTTTTTTTCCCTTTTAAAGAGAAGACAAAGTAAAACCACTTACTATTTACTATTTATTTACAATTAGTAACTATAAAATTTGAATTATAGTTGGTTAAAAAATTTTGGATTATAATTTCTTATAATTATATTCAATAAAGTTTCAATTATTGTTGTTAGGTGACATGCTGAAAAAGAAACAAAAGGAAAACCACCTGTCCATTTTCCAGCACTGTTCTTGACCTCGACCCGTCGCACCTTTGCGACATAAACAAGTCACGGACTCACAGTAGCAATCCAACTAACCTGCTGGCAATCTCTAGTAGCAATGGTGGTTCAGATATTGAGAACTATTTATTGCTTTGTTTTCTTCGTTTTACTCCGGCATTACCTTTGAATGGGAGTTCAAAACTTCAGTTTCTGGAGAAGAAACACATTGTTCAAGTTTTGAATTTCTTCCTGTCCAACTATGGCTTCTTCTTCTTCTTTCTTCAATGATTCTGAAAAAAAATACGATGTGTTCATCAGTTTCAGCGGCAAGGATGTTAGACGAGGTTTTCTGAGTCATCTAGTAAAGGAACTACGTCGGGAGAAAATTATGGCTTATGTAGATGAAAAAATGAAAAGCGGAGAACAAATATCATCCTCGCTTCGGGGAGCAATTCAAAACTCGCAAATCTCAATCGTCATATTCTCAAAAAACTACGCCTCTTCAAGCTGGTGTTTGGATGAGCTTGAAGAAATCATGAAAATGAAGGAACAAATTGTTTTACCCGTTTTTTACTACTTTGATCCCTCGAATGTACAGCACCAGCAAGGCGCTTAAAAGAGGGCATTTGCTAAACATGAATTAAAGTTTCAAGGAAACGGCTTGAAGGTTCAAAATTGGAGATCAGCCTTGAAGAATGCTGCTGAGCTATCTGGCTATAATACGTCCGATTATCGGTAAAAATTTGAAAAATACTACTCCTCCGGTCCTAATTATAAGACCCAATTGACTTATTTGAGGAGATTAAGGAAGTAAGTTAAGTTGGTTATTTATAATAAATAAGTGTTGTCATTCCTAAAATATTCTTACTAATTAAGTATATTGGCTAAAACTATCATTATTAGAAGGATTATCTTGGAAAAAAATGCATAAATATAAGAGACAAAATGGATTGGGTCTTATAATTAGGACCAAATAAAAAGTCAAATTGAGTCTTATAATAACGATCGGAGGAGTATTTAAACATTTATTTCTGACATCAGCTCCAAAAAAGAAAAATATTTCTGGCAGTTGATATATCTGTGTGCTTGTAGCAGGCTACCTAATTTAGACGTTGAAATACTTTTCTTCTTGTTTCGTAGAGCTAGAGCATGTTTTGCATCAGAATATTTAGCTGGTAATTTCCTAATATGAATTGCAACAGTTTCATTCTGGATCTTAAAAGTTCCATTCCGTGCTCAGGTGGATATTACATTTACCTTGAGTGTTTTTTTTTTTTGGGTGAGATTGCCTTGCGCCGTTCTATTGTAATTATGTCTAGAAAAGGGTTAAAATTTTGCTGGTGGTCACATCAAAATTGAATGCAAACGATGCAAAAGCAGTACCGTTGATATCATGAATGAAGATTAAAAATGTGACATCATTTTATTGATGAGAATATTTACCTTAATTATTAACTATTAAGTCCAACGAACGATTTGGATTAGGAGTCACTGAATTGTATGCATATCAGTATTCCACTTGTTGATCAGTTAATTTATTCCATCTTCTTGTCCTGATTGATTCTTTTTTCCTTCTCTGATTTAGTAATGACTCTAAGCTCATAGATGACATTGTCAATGGTGTTTCGTCAAGGTTGAATATCTCTCCTAGTGAATCAAAAGGCCTTGCTGGGATTGATCAACTTCTTGATTGTATTAGATCGTTTTTGGAAAGGAAGTCAGAGGAAGTTCAAATCCTTGGAATTTGGGGCATGAGTGGCATCGGTAAATCAACCATTGCACAAGTTGCAATTGACAAATTCTCTTCCCACTTTGACGGCTCTTACTTTTTAGAAAATGTGAGAGAAGAATCGCAAAAGCATCGGCTGAAATCTTTAAGAGAGAAACTTGTTTCTGAACTGCAAGAGGAAAAATCCTCTTTTGTTCATAAAAGCCTTGTTAGACGAAGAAAAGTTTTTGTCGTGCTTGATGATGTGGGTTTTTCAGAACAACTACAGTATTTGGTTACAGATGGAATTCACTGGGGACCTGGTAGTAGATTCATTGTAACAAGCAAAGACAAGCAAGTGCTAACTGCTGGAGGAGTTCATGCCATACATGAAGTCAAGGAATTGGGCCCTGAAGAATCCCTTAAGCTTTTCAGCTTAAATGCCTTCAAAAAAAGCCATCCTGAAAAGGGATATGAGGAACTTTCAAAAAGGGCAGTAGGTTATGCCAAGGCCCTTCCTCTAGCTTTAAAAGTTGTGGGTTCATCTCTTTGTTCTAAAGACAGAAGAACATGGGAAAGTACACTGAGAAAACTTGAGGGGTACCCCGATCCTCAAATTCAAGATGTGTTGAAAACGAGCTATGATGGATTAGATGATGTGCTAAGGGATGTATTTCTTGACATTGCTTTCTTTTACAAAGGAGAAGATAAAGATCATGTCATAAGGCTACTTGATGCCAATAACCTTTTTGCTGCTTATAGAATAGAAGGACTTCTAGATAGAGCTCTTATATCCATTTCAAATGACAAGGTAATACAAATGCATGACTGAATTCAAGAAATGGGTTGGGAAATAGTTAGGCAAGAATGCAAGGAAAATCCTGGAAGACGTAGTCGGTTGAAGGACTTTGAGGAAGTGTATGATGTGTTAAAAAATAATAAGGTACAAGAAAGACATCTTATCCTCTCTCTACAAATGATTTTTGTACAAAGTGTAGCAAGATTCATATCATTTATTTTTCTTATGAATTTGTTTTATTTTTCAGGGAACTGGTGCCATTAAAGGCATAGTGTTATATGCTTCTCTCTTTAAAGATGTGCAATTGAATGTTGACACCTTCAAAAATATGACTAATCTCAGAGTTGTCAAATTCTACTCTCCCTGGCATGTGAGATCCTGTAATAAGCACCATCTAACAAGTTTTGAGTCATTCTCTGATGAATCAGGGAGCCTAGAGTGGAATGGATACCCTTACAAATCTTTACCATTAAATTTTTATCCTGAGAAACTCGTTCAGCATTCTATGCCAAACAGTCATGTTATGAAACTTTGGAGACTAGTGCAGGTAGCTTTATTTGTATCTTTAATTAGTCGTCTTCTATGAAGATTCTAAAATTTTTCCCATTTGTTTAATTGCTTCAGGATTATGTGAATTCTAAGAGAATAAGCCTTGGCAGATCAAAACAGTCCATGGACTTGCTTGATTTCTCAAAGGCACAGGAAATAGAGTGGGAGGGTATTTGTTTTTGCGAAAGTTTCTGTAACGTTGATCCACACATATTATCTCTTTCCATGACTGTTGCCTTGAATTTAGTCCGCTCCAAATATTCAAAGACTCTTCACAGTGAGGGTAATTTTAGATCCCTTAGAAACTTTGATGTCAGTTTCTGCTTTAGCGTGAAGGAATTTTCATTGTCATCAAAGGAAATATCAGATTTGGATTTGTTAACTTCAAATTCCAAAATACTGTACTCATCCATTGGGAGTCTCAGTGAGCTACGAAGGATCATACTAGGTGGTTCAAGACTAGAGATTCCTCCCATAAATGAGTTATGTTGCCTGAGATCTTTTGAAGAGCTTAATCTTTCTGATTGCAGACAAATGAATCAAAGCCCAAAGCTTCATGTCCTATTCGATGCCTTATTTGATTTACAAGAGCTATTTATAGCTGGATGCAGTGACTTCTTTAAAGTCCCTGATATTATTGGCACTTATTCATCATTAAAGTATTTGGGACTGAAAGGAAGTTGTATTGATAGCTTACCTGCTAGCATTAAAAATCTTTCTTTGCTTCAAGCAATTTACCTAAGGAATTGCAGGAGGCTTCTATCTATACCACAACTTCCACCATCAGTTATGCATCTAGATGCAACTAACTGCACGTCACTAGAGAATGTATTCACTATAACTACATCTGCACCACAGCAAGAAGATATTTTGTCATATTTCTTTTCGTTTGTGAATTGTTTGAAATTGGATGAGCATTCACTTTGCAATATAATGGACAATGCCTACCTCTCATTGAAGCGAGCAGTTCTTGACAATTTAGAAGCAAGTGTTTTTTGTTATCCGAGTAACAGAGTTCCAAAGGGGTTCAGATCTAATCAAATAAGAGAGGCTTCCATGTCTATGCAGCTTTCACCAGCTGTTGATAAATGTTGGGTTTCATTTTCTGCACTGTTCTTCCCCAGTTCACCTCAAATGAAACATGTCCAACTTACTTGAAATGTTCATGCTGCTTTGAAGATGGTGAAAAGCTTGAAGGATCAAGTACATGTGGTTATTCCATTACAGAATTGTACTGTGATCACGTTTTTCTGTGGTATGACCCCCAATACTGTATACACATTGTGGAAGGGGTTAAATCAAAATTAGGACAACGTGAGGATGTCCCAAAGGTCTCATTTGAATTCTATGTTGTTACTTATGATGATGACAATGGCGAGAGGGTCAACCATGAGCACTTGATCAAAGAATGCAGAGTCCATCCAATATATGTCTCAGAACAGTAAATGGAATTGGAACCAGAGTTAACATTGAAGTCAAAGTGGGGACCTGATAAGCCTGATTCATTTATGGGCCCAGTTTATTCTAGGAAAAGGAGAAACAAGGGTGTATTAACTGCTAGCGGGACTGATGAGTCAATTAAAGAAGTTGAGGTTGCACCTACTAAAGTTGCCACGGTGGCAAGGGCTGAGTTGGACCGTTTCTAGGGCTATATGCTACTGAGGCGAAGGTGGACACTGTTTTGTGCAGGAGAGGACCTGACACTATTTTTGAGGCAAAGGAGGATAGTGTTTTAGACCTAGTTCTACTATTTGCTGGTGTAACTTTGTCTTCATTTTGCTCCTTGTGTCACCGAGCTGCAAGCTGTATGCCAGAACCTATCCAACATTAATAAAACATCTTCCAGGTCCCATCAGGGCAAAATATTGATGAGCAATAAGTTAATAACAACTCCATCCAACCAAGAATATTTCATTCTTTGATCAATCCACTTGTTTAGATGTTCCGTGGGAATGGAATTTGAGCTGAGCACTCAGTCCATGGGCCATGGCAACTCAGAATGTTAATGATTTAACACTCATACAATCAGAATGGAAGTTGAAATGGAATCTCTACTCCTGTTAAGCAATGAATCTTTATCTTCTCTATTTTTGGATCCAAAAGTCCAATTCATCTCTATCTCCCTCACCTTGGAACTGCAGTGTGCATGCAGAATGAAAGGCAAATGGTCTAGAGAAATTTTCCATGATTGGTTGGTTCTCTCTCTCTCTCTCTCTCCCCCCCTCTCATTCCTTGGTACATGAATTTTCTTCATATTACATATATGGGAATCAATTGATGGTTGAAATTTTGCATAGGCAAGAATTAAAATGGTCATCCTTGAAGAATAGCACTGACTTATGTTTCAAAGCGGCTGCTTTTCTAATGTGCTTAACTCTTATGGTATGCTTGAATCTCTTTTTGTTCTGAAGTTTGGGTGATTTCTTTTGATTTGTTACTGACGAAGACTTGGTAGTATGGGATACCAAGTCTCACATTGAGTAGAATATGATGCTCAATAGAGTATTTAAGTGGGTTGGTTCTCTCACTTTAACAGCTAGTTTTTGGGGTAGGGTTTCCTATCCCACTTAGGTACCCATTAATTAGTATCAGCGCCAAGTTGTTGATGGTTTTATAGAGAGGGCTACCCATGGAGGGTTTTGACCGATAGGAGGCTGAGTGAAGTGTTGTGGAGTGCAGCCGCTGGGACATCAGCTTTCTGACAGGGACCAATTGACGGGGACTTGATAGTATGGGATCAGTCCCACATTGAGTAGAATGAGATGCTCAATGGGTTGTTTAAGTGGGTTGATTCGCCCACCTCAACAGTTAGCCTTTGGGATAGTGTTCCCCATCTTATTTAGATACCCATCAATTACCTTGAGCAGGTTTCTTGTAATATAATTTCAGAGGCATTTCTCTTGAAGTCTTGATGTAGAAGTTCAGTCATATGTTAGTCAGTACTATGTTTACAGTTAATTGCATAATAGTATAGTTTGTTCTGGTTTTAGCTTTGCGTCTGACTTTGTTCATTGTCTTTTCATCCTCTGTAATATTGTTACCCTCAGCCTTTAATATTTTTAGTCTTTTCTAATTACGATTATAATCTCCTAGGACAAAGGCCTCTCATTTTAGGTTTATAGAGAATGTTTTGGAATAGGCCCATCATCTGGTTTATTAAGAACCCGAAAAAAAGAAAGAAAGAAAGAAATGAAAAACCAAGGATATGAAGAGACCGTAGGAAAAATGCAGCCGTCAATATGTTTTATTTATTTAGTTATTTGTGCTTTTTTTTTAGTTGACAGGTAGCATGTCTTATCGCACCTTCATGGAGTGATCTTAAAAGCAGGGGGGAATCCTGGATCGTCAATTTTCTACTGCGTAATGATTGGACACTCAGATTACTAGTTTAGGTCCTTTTGTATATATCAATGCTGACACTTACGAGTGCACTACAATTTTCATTTTGTTAATTGATGATATTGAATTGTTTTGTATGATATGCTAGCAAGTCTAATGATTTTGTTGATAGCTGGAAATTTAGTCTTAACTCTCAATGCAAGATGTAGTTAGAGATTAGCTTTTAAAAGAGATAAGATGCTTAAATATGTCGGAAGTATACACAAGGGAATACCAACATCTGAAATTTTTTTTTTGTCTTGTTTTTTATATGTTCTGGAAGTTTATTTTTGTAGCAAAAATATTTTGGCTGTTATTAGCTGTTAAGTTTGACAGTTAAGTTATGCTATTTGATTGGTGTCTCTAATGGTCAAATTTAACGACCGATAACGGTTCAAGGAAGAAATGTTACAAAATAAAACTTTCAGGGCATATAAGAGCAAATAAAAACTTTTACATACTGGATGCTCCTTGGGGTATATTTTCAGGATATTTAAACACTTTATCCCTCTAGAAAAAGGTGTTTTAATTCATTACTTGTACATATCAAATTATGACGATTCTCATCGTACTAAAATTTCTCTTAGATTAAAAAAAAGTAAAAACGTTGTGCATTCTACGCAGCCTAAGCAGATCCATCAGATCACGGATTTCCTTTCTCACTGCAAGTAGGAAGCTTGCAAGACCAGTGAAAATCAAGAGGAGCCGAGATGTTGTCAATTTCAAGGTCCGATGCTCCAAGTACTTGTACACGCTTTTTGTGTTTGACCCGGAGAAGGCTGATAAGTTTGAAGCAATCACTTCCTCCAGGTTAGTAAAAATGAATGATCCCTGTCCTTACTTGATGCATGCAAATTAGATCCTCCGTACAAATGGGTGTGACTAGTACACGTAACATTTTAAGGCATAAGCCACATGTGCCTAAGCACATTGTCACAACAGGCGAAATTACACAGTGACGCTTAAAATCCTTATGTCAGCGTTTATGTTTTCTTACGGTGCTATATCATGCTGGATGCTACTCTGTAACTTGTATTCCTCTAAATGCTCGCAGGCTTGAGTGTTCAAGATCTGTAAAAGAGCTATGGAAGAAGAAAGTTTTTTTCTTTTTGTTTCGCGTGTTTAATTTTGGTGTTGGTTTCATTGTTATTGTCTAGTGCCTTGTATCAAGAGGATTTTTTTTTTTTTTGGGTCTCCTGCTTGGAAAAGGAACGAGATTTCTGCTCTGTTTTGGCTAGATATATTTAGCTTAGGAAGTGCCAAATCTCAAGTTGATTTCTTATTAATGTTCGTTCTCATTTTAAGGAGGATTGAGTACTCAATTATGTAAAATGATCCATAGATGTAGCGAATTGTGGTTGGCCTTTAAAGTTTTAAATGTGCCCCATCACAGAAGAAAAAAAATTGTCATGTTTCAAGATCTAATTGAAGAGCTAGTAGTTGAAGGGTCAAGGAGGAGGGAATCAGAAGTGTTGAAATGCAAGGGACCAGGTTGAGGATTGGTTTAACTTTAAGAACCAAAACGGAATATGAGTTTATTATATATCCAAAACGACAAGTGTTTCTGGATATCATGACACAACATCAGAATAGCCACGTCGATTCGCCTCCTTTCTTTTTTTTTTTCCTCCCCGTACTATGCATAAATATTCTCTTATTGAAAATAATCTGATTTGAAGTACAGTCAAACACTAAATGTGGATATCTCGACTCTCTTTATTTCTGCTTCTAATTCTGCACAAATAAAAATAAGAGACATTGACTCCTAACCTGACAGAATTTTAAGCCCAAAATGATTTAAAAATACTCTGAATTATAGCCAAAATAAATAAATAAAAGACATTAACTAAAATCATTATAAAAAAAAAAAGGAAGCATAAAAATCCTTGTTAACTTTTCAATTGTTATGTCCATACATACGTTCATTAAATATTGTCGCATCAAATGGCTCGTTTAGTAAGTGGTATAGAGTGGCATAGAAACCTTCCCCCCCCCCCGGGGGTCCCAAAAAAAAAAAATCGTAATTCTCCCTTTTCTGAATAGCCAAAGTAACAATTTATTATTTTAATTATTTATTTACAATTCATGAATATTAAATTTGGATTATAATTTCTTTTAGCACTCCCAAGCACTCGAGGCCCACTCTCAATCCAAATTTTAATTATTTATTAATAAAAAGTTTTTTAATCACATGGTCAAGGGTTAATAAAATGGCATGTATATTTCTTTCATTATATATTTGCCAAAAAGAATTTCATTCATGATATAACCCAATTTTTTCCCCATGGATTCATACTGAATTTCACAAGAATTTCTCTAGAGTTTAGACTATGAAATTGTGAAAATTCTTAGGACCTTATTAAGAGAGTAAGATTTACTTTTCGATATTCACATGTTAAAAAGAATAGATCCTAAGGGTCGACATTAGAAAAAGTAAAAATAATGTTATAAATTTCACTTATTTTTAAAAAAAACGAATTTATCACCTGAAACATTTCAAATTTATAATCATTCCTCAGTGCTGGTCATGGTTGGCACTATTTCTTTCTTTGTTTTTTCCCTTAAATAACCAGTCGAGAACTCGTGCGTTGTGTGGGTGAGAACTTATCGTACTGCATACTAACATATTTTATTCTAATGTATGTAACGGATATCTTAACTTTCTACATATTATTATTTTAATTTAAAAAATTAAAAAAACTCAAAATATCGTAACTTTCAAACCCATGATGAATAGTTTCTATTCAAATTTATCGCTTGAATATTTGAACTTATTTTGAATTTTGGATTTTAGATTGAGAATGTTTGTATGTATTTTTAGAGTTATCAAAGCAAAGTAGGAATATACTCTTCTAATTTTTTTTCAACCCGAAATAACCATGCGAGCATGGCACAACATAAACATGTGTCAGTATTCTACTAGACAGAAATAAGCAGATAGACGTGATAAGCTGATAAACTGTGGGGCTACTTTTACTCTGTTATTTTATATATATATATATATATATATATAATAGATTTGTTTGCAACCTTTTTCGAAGAACCTAATTAAGATTTAAAAAGGAATTCGACTAATTCATAACCAAAGGAATAAGCAGCTTTCCACTCTTGTTAAAAATTGGGAAAATGACACGAGTTAAAAATTGTAATATTTTAACTCAGGCATATAAGAAGTCAAAATTCCAAAAAAACGAGTGATGATTGATCTTGTATTTTGCAAATATACATAAATAACAAAAATGCCATTGTATCAAAAAGTTCATTGACAAGTTGTGAACTAGCAATGATAAGTATTAAATAGCAAATAATAAGAAATATACTGACAATGACAAATTATTTATTAATAAATTGTGAACTAGTAATAACAAATATTGAATAATAAATTACAAGAAATGTACTAAAAATAATAACTTTGATAGCCTCCTTTTTGTTAAGAAAAATAATACAATGATATTTTAGTCATTTAATTATATTTGCAAAATACAGATCATACACTATTTTCTCTCCCGGAAGTTTGATTTCTTAAGTACTTGGAGTAAAATATATACAATTTCTAACTTCTTTTTATGTCATTTTTCTTTTAAAATTCAATACCAAATAAAGCTTGAAGCTAGAACAATTAGCTTGTATTTATGATCCAACGTTGGCACCGTCACAGGTCACAACAGATCTCATTGCGTTAAGTCCTTATCTTATTTGTATTCATTTTAAGCTTCACCCTTACATACATGTAAGCATATATGTAAATAAGATTACAAAAAATATCTTTATAAATAATATTGGCGGTTTCATGTAGAGCTGATTATAGGGTGGGATTGGAACACCCTTACCCGATGCCTCGTCTTGAAAATACATACCAAATAACATTCCATCTCGTCCTTTAAGTTTTTCCATTTGAAATATTTGTTTATTAACATGATCAACTAAGACATCAACCAAGGAAATCAATGGATATGCTTGCCAAGTAATGTATTTTGTTTTGTAGCCAAATAATTTCCACTTTTGTTAAATTACTATAAATATTATTTATGAAAAATAATTACTATAAATAATTATTCACAATAAACTCATGATCAATTTCCCTGCCAAAAAAAAACTCATGACCAATAATTTTGAAAAAGACAGTTCTGTGAAGACTATATATCATACTACTTCTGATCCTTAATATAAAAGCTAGTTGACTAATTTGAATAGATTAAGGAAACTAGTTAAGTTAGTTATTAATAATAAATAGTTTTTGTCTTTCCTAAAATATCCTTACTAATTAAGTACATTGATTAGAACTTCTTATTAATTAGCTCCTTCATTTTCATGCCCATTACTTTAGTTACCATCCTAATTAATGATGAATATACGCATACACTTAAGTTAAGATCGTTAAAATTGGTCTCTTATTGTGCGGGTGTTTGGAAACCATGTAATTAAAAAAAACAAAAAACCTCTTGTGTACTTTATGATGCTAAATTTCTCACAAGAGGAAGGGAAATGGAAAAAAATTTTCATATGTTCAATTCAAAAAAAAGTATAGTCAAGTGGATCATAAAATTTTGGGATGAGGATTCAGAATTAGTCTCTTCATCTTTAGAAAAAGAAAGAACATATTGTGTTTTTCATCTTGAGCATTCTGTTTTTCGATAACAGATTTAATATTTTCATCTTCATTGATCATGAGAACAATCTGCAAGTGTTGTAGCATCTAAAATTAGTTGAAATTTTTTTACCCCGCTTCCTACGTTATCAGAAAAATTAACTCATTAAAAAAAATTTTGTTGCTCTCTCAGTCCGTTCTCCTTGGACCAAAACTAAGGTTCAAGAAATTCAAATTATACAAAAATATGATAAAAGTAATAAAATACCTAGCATATGAATGAGTTGTAATTATTTGATTTTAGGGCCGCCCGGCATGGTCTGCGGTATCATATTTATTGCTCTTCCTTGGGTTTGAAGGTTTTGGGGTTTCATGATGGTTGCCATGACCCACATGATCTGCAAGGCTTTCTTCCATGCTCTTCTTTGAGCATGGAGCATGAGAAGGGCTCTCATAGGAATCATCTTGTCTCATAAGGTCTGCAAAATCTTCCGTTTTTAACCCTTTTTGAGAATGATTACTCATTTTGCCTCAAAAGCAAAATATAAGAACACTAAATATTTTGGGATTTATAATGTATGTTTGTTTCTTTTTAATCTTATTTTGCTCTTTGCCTACTTCAATCATGGAATCTATATGTTGTCCTATTTATAAAGATCTTAGACGTATGTGCATGCAAATGGACATTTTGTTTTTCTTTTTTGTGTGAAAATGTGTTTAAATTTCTTCAAAGTTGAATCAAAATTTTCTCAAGTTTTCTTCAAAGCGTTCCAAGATTATTGCGTTTTGTGAAAATGGTTTGTGAAGGTTCCTTATTCACATAGTTAAATGTTAACGAAAAGTGTGTGCGAATTGAATGAAAATCTTTGCGAAGATGCGGAACAAATTATTTTTCTTTTTGAATGTGAAATATATTGGAAAAAAGGATATTTACAACGGCTTACAAGAAGAGAAAAATAAACAGCGGAGCAAACAGAAACATCAAGAACTACTAGGTGTTGTTTCTGAAGCCTTAGCTATATGATCAGCTAATGCTATGACTTCATTCACAACACGGTCAGCGTGGAAATTCTCCTGGTTGAAAAGTCTTCGATTCCGGGCTGTCCATAGTTTCCAGCACAGTACACCAAAGACAATGGTCCAACTTGCGGTCCAAGTTGCACCGATGCGGAACCAATTATTAATAGTAAGTGTATGCAAATGAGAATTCTTTGAAAAATGGGTCCAAATTTCATCAAAGTTGTATCAAAACTGTTTGAAGGTTTCGTAGCATAGCCCAACAAAAGTTTTAGAAGGTTTATGAAAGTTCTATGAAATATGATGCACTTAAAGTTTTATCCTTTTTTTTTTTAACTAGCAGTACTTAAAGTTTTATCTAATATCTTCTTTTCCTATGGATTCATATTCTTGAATTTCACATGGAATTTTCTCTAGAGTCTTGATTACGTAATTATGAAAATTCTAAGGACATTATTGAGAATTAGACTTACTCCTTTGGTTCTATTTATATGGCAAAGAGAAAAAATCTTTTTTGGTTCTATTTATAAGAAAGTGAGAGAATTATATGGATATACAATTTTAATGTCTATTTATTATTGTATTGACTTTATTTAGATAAAGTATACTATATATTAAACAGGAATAAAGTTAAAAAGTTGTTGAATTTTAAATGAGAATTGATAAAATTTAATGTTTTTCTTGGTTTGTATAAAACATGTTGAAAATGACTCATAAATAAGACAATAGAAGTATTTTTGTGATCTCCTCATTTTGAAAAATTAGTCCTTAAATGTCAATTGCTCATAATCATAATATCCATGGGAAAAAAAAAGGTAAACGTAATGTTATGAATTTCACTTATTTTTAAAAATGAATTTATCATGAAACATTACAAATTTATAAACTTTTCTATGAACAATCCAAATTTGATTTCAACAATCATTCCTCAAAGGAGCTTGTCATATTTCATACACTAATATATTTAATGAATATCTTAACTTTCTAAATATTATTATATGGATTTAAAATTTAAAAAACTTAAAATATCATAACTTTCTAACCCATCATTAATAATTTCTATCCGAATTTATTGGTTGAATATTTGAAGTTATTTTGGATTTTAGATTAAGAATGTTTATATGTATCTTTTAGTTACGAAAGCAAAGTGCGAATATTTAATAATGGGTAGGATGTTTTTGGAAAAAAGGAATAATGATGGGAAGTTAGAAGATATTGAGGGAAAAAAAGTAAAAATATTAAGAAAAATCACAAAAAAGGCCTAAAATTTTTTTTTTAAAAAAAACTATATATAGAGGTTCTTTCACAAAAATTGTTACTATTTGCTTATCAAATATTGTCAAAACTAATGCTAATGTTGTAATGGGTCCTTATTTATAATTTTTTTATTTTTAAGATAATTTTTTTGTGATTTTTCCAAACTATTATACTCTTTTTTTTTTTAACCCGAGATAAACATGCAAATGTGCCACAAATAAACATGTGCCTGTATTCCACTATCCAAAAATAAACATATAATAGATTTGTTTGCAACTTTTATCGAAACAACCCAAATTTAAAATTTTAAAAAGAATTCAACTAATTCATAATTCAAGAAATAAGTAGTTTCCCACGCCGTTAAAAAATCAATACCAAATAAAAATAAAATGGCATAAAATATTCTGATTAACAAACCTATTCTTTTGGAAGCCTTAAACACGATTACAAAGAGTATCTTTATAAATAATATTGGAGGTTTTATTTAGAGGTGTTTATGGGGTGAAATTGGAATACTCATCTCATGTCTCATCTCGAAAATACATGCGAAATGATATTTCATCTCATCCTGAAGTTTCCATTTAAAATATTTGTTATTGACACGATCAACTAAGACATCAACCAAGAAAATCGATGGATATGTCTGCCAAGTAAATTTTTTTTGTAGCCAAAGAATTTCTATTTTTGTTAAATTACTATGAATAATAATTACAATAAATAATTAATCACAGATCAATAATTCTGAAAAAGACAGTTCTATAAAGACTATATCATATATTATTTTTTTCATGAAATAATTTGTTTTTAAATACACAAGGAATAATGGCAATAAGGATAAACATTAAACAAGAATGGTTGAAAGTTTTAGACTACTTCATATTTTCCCCCAGCCAAATTACTTAATAAACCCCGACACAACAACTGACATTTATTTGAACAACAGATATAAAACAAAGTAAATAAAATAAAAGACTTCATAGAGCTTGATATTCCTTCCAGCATTAGAGTCTCCCATCAGCTTAAACCTGCATGAAAAGTAAAAGGAAAAGACATTAAATAAAATCATCACAAAAAAGTTTTAAAACTACTTACTAATTAGCTCTTTAATTTTTTTATAGCCATTACTTGTCATGCTAATTAATTAGTGATGAGTATCCGTAAATACTTAAGATCGTTAAAATTTGCCTCTTATTGTGTAGGTGTTTTGCAACCATGTAAAAAGGTTTCTTTTGCATTTTACGAGACAAAATTTCTCACACAACATAACATAAGATCACTTGAAGTACGCCAATCTAAACACTCCATGTGTGTTTAATTGTGAGATGAAGTGATATTCACTTTCTTGATAAATAAAGGTTTTCATGTTTATGGAAGAGACTTTTCCTACTCTCATATTAAAACAAATGAACCAAACCTTGCTTTGTTTGAGGAGAATGCATGGAGGAAGCCAAATGGAAAAACAAATTTTAATGAGCTTAATTAAAAAAAAAAAAAGGCAAGTGGATCATAAAATTTTGATAGAAAGAAAATGTCAGGAAAAGTTAGTTGAAAATCCATTTCCTACATTATCAGAAAAAATGACCTCATTAATTTTTTTTTTTTTGTTTTTTGCCCTCTCAATCCATTCCCCTCAAACCAAAACTAAGGGTCAAGAAATTCAAAGTATAAAAAAGATACAATAAAAGTAATAAATTACCTAGCATATGAATGAGTTGTAATTATTCGATTTTAGGCCGACCAGCATGGTCTGTAATATCAGATTTCTTGCTCTTCCCTGGGTTTGAAGGTCTTGCGGTTTCATGATGGCTGCCAGGACCAGCATGATCTGCAAGGCTTTCTTTCTTGCTTTCGTTTGAGCTTGGAGCATGAGAAGGGTTCCCATAGGGATCATTCCGCCTCACAAGGTCTGCAAAATCTTCCTTTTTTGACCCTTTTTGAGAATGATTACTCATTTTGCCTTAAAAGGAAAATATGAGAACACTAAATATTTTGGGATTTATAATGTATATTTGTTTCTTCCTAATCTTATTTTGCTCTTTGCCTACTTCAATCGTGGCTTTATATGTTGCCCTGTTTATAAGGATCTTAGACGTGTGTGCATTCAAATGGACATTTTTGTGAAAATGTGTCTAAATTTCATCAAAGTTTGATCAAAATTTTCTCAAGTTTTGTTCAAAGCCTTCCAAGACTATTGCATTTTGTGGAAATGGTTTACTGAAGTTCCCTTATTCACGTAGTTAAATGTTAATGAAAAGTGTGTGCAAATTAAATGAAAAGCTTTGCGAAGATGTGGAACAAATTAATATAATAAATGTGCGCAAATGAAAATTCTTTGAAAAATGGGTCCAATTTTCATGAAAGTTGTATCAAAATTGTTTGAAGCTTTCGTAACTTAACCCAACGAAAGTTTTAGAAGGTTTATGAAAGTTTTATGAAACATGATCGACTTAAAGTTTTATCATGGTAACTTCTAATGTAACCTTAATTAATATGTTTATCTTGATATTAATACTTAAATTATGTAATCCATGTGGAAATAAAGTTTTAGAAGCTTTGATGCAATTATTAGTACACATTGTGCGTATCAAACCGGTTCTACAGAATTAAAATCCCAAATGAGAGAAAATGAGAATTTAGTCTCAACCAAAATTTCTTGAAATTTTCTGAATGAGGTGACTACCCTATGCGCACGGGCAAAGATTTATGAAACGTTATTACTATATTACTACAACTTCTTTCTTTATTTTAATTACCATATACTATAACTTCTACTACTAAACATGTTATGAAATTATTTTTTTCCTAATCAATCAATGTTTGAAGATTACATTCCCTCACTACAAAAAAAACTGACAACTACAGCGGTTTTTTATAGCAGTTACAATAAACCGCTAGAAAACAAGACATTGTAATGGTTTTCATGTGAAACTACTACAAATTTGCATCAATTTACCCCAACCTTCACTTTGTGTCACACATTATGGCGATTCTCCATTGAAATAACTGCTACAAATTTGGCTTCATCTTCTTGCCAAATGGCGGGAGATTGGCGCCAAATTTGTCACCGTTAACTAATAGCGGTTTTGTAAGAATAACAACAACAAATTGTTTGTAGCCATTATTTTGTAGCAGTTGTCCTAATGGCAGAAGATGAACTGTTTTATTTTTGTGTAGCAGTTTCATATAGAACCACAACAAATGTTTAAAATTTGTAGCTATTATAGTTTAACAACTACAAAGTTCTTGCAATTTGTAGCGGTTTTAAAGACAACCATGACAAAGTGTTGAGTTATTCAACGGAGACATGACACATGTCACAATTTTGTAGCGGTTTGTCAGTAAACCACTACTAATGTCAAAATTGGAGCCGTTTTTACAAAACCACTGCAAACTTCCGATGCCTATATAAACTCTCCTCCTTCCTTGTTTCACTTTTCCCAGGCGTGTGTACAGGAGTTCTGTCGAAATTTTTCCTGAAGTCCACATAGCTCTAGATCCAATTCTGGCTACTCAGGTACAAATATATGTTCATTTACTAGTTAATTTGTTTAATAGTTACAGTATTTAAATATTTAATTAGTGTTGTATTAATGTAATATTTATTTTAGTTTACTTATTTAATTGACATTGACATTGTTTGACTTCATAATTATATCTAGTATTTGTTTTAAATTTTTGTAGTTTGCATGTTAGTTATAATGATTTAATAATAAATATATTTATTTAGTAATTAATTTATGTGACATTAGGAGTGATGTTATTTTAATTACAATTTTTTGTATTTTATTTAATTCACCGGTTTTTTTAATTATTAATTACAAATTGGAAGATAATTATAAAATGTTTAGAATTTATGAAATTCATATTTAAACAATTTTGTATTTTGCATTTTGGCTAATTATTTATATGTGATTTAGATTGTTAAATTAATTAATTGTGATGATTATTTATCTTATTGTCTTCAATTTTTTTAGTTTGCATGTTATTTGTAATTGTTTAAAATTTTATTAGACATTAGGAGTATATTATTTTAATTACATTTTCTAGTATTTTATTTAATTTCAGAAACTTGAAGTTGGTTTCTATTTTTAAATTTTTATTTATGGTTTCAAATGTAATTGTGAAATGTTCAGAATTTATTAAAGTCATGTTTAAAAAATTTTGTATTTTGTATTATTTAATTAATTAGTTGTGGTTTAAATAGCATGGCTCATCGACACAGTAAAGAACTTGTTAAGCCTACGAGACCCCTTGACATCCTGAGCAGCCTGAGCCATCCGAGGAGTCAATAGAGGAGGATGAGGGGCCCATGATCAGCGTGGAAGATTATGAGATTGATGAGCATTTCAATCTCAACCTAGGAGGGATGAGGGTGGATTCGAGGGAGAGGTACAGGGCTTGGAGGAGGAAGAGAACGAGAACCACCACCACCACCACTAACAGCCCAATCGACTTGGTAGACAGTTGAGTTGAGCGGTTGGGAGGTGGAGGTTGTGGGTAAGTGAAATAAGTTATTTAATATTAATAATTAAATGTTATTGATATTATCTTATTATCAATCTTATTATCAATTTAATTGTGCAGGCCTAGCTGGCAATAGGTCCACGAGGAGATTGAACATGAAGGACATGCATTACATTCAGGATGCACGTGTCACAGTCCCTTTGAATGAGCATAGGCAACCGATTGAGCTGGGAGGACATCTGTTCAACCAATATCTGGCTTATCTAGGTGGGCAGTACATGATGTTTCCCATCTACGAGCCCACCTTGAAAGGGATGTCAAAGAAGAACAAGAACGACGCCTAGGAGCTGCTGAAGGTAATTAATTAGTATTTGAAATTTAGGATTAAATATTTTTCTTAAAAAATTATGAGTTACATTATGAATTTGATTTCTTAGTAATTAAATCATAATTTCATTATTTAATTGCAGAAAAATTCATCATCAGGGATAACATCAAGACATATGCAGTAAAGAAGTTAAGGAATGGCTGGAAGAATAGGAGGGGCCACCTATACAATGCAAAGAAAGGCAACGGGGATAAGACCCCCAGAGGAGATGCAGGCATACATGCCAGATGGCATCCTTGCCAATGATTGGGCATCATTTGTCTAGCTTAGTGCGACACTTGAGTAGAGGGTATGACTTTAATTTATTACATTATTGTTATGTTATTGCCATACAAGTTAACTAAATTTATTATATTTTTGTTGCAGTGTCTTTCTCAGAGAAACACTATGAGCTACACCTATGAGGATATCTAGCATACGACCGGTTCGAAGACATTTGCTACGACCTATAATGAGATTGTGAGTAATACTACAAATTTAATCAAATTATATGGACATGCACATATATATGTGAATTTAAATAATTAAATTTTTTTTGTTTTATTATAAACTGGCAGAGGAAGAAGATGTAGCAGGAGGAGGAATGAACATCCACCTATGGCGAGATGTGGTAACAGCTCCATAAGCATAGGGACGGTACTCCTATATCTGAGTGGGCCGAGGAAGTTGCTGTTAGTATTTAATTACAATTTTATTGTTTATTTAGTATTTAAATTTAATGTTCACATTTTTATTGTTAATATTATGTTCATTTCATTTAAATTGATAAAATTGTTTTGGCAGGAGAGGATGACCCAAAGTGTTGTAGAATTCTGAGAGTCTTAAGGGTTAGCTATGGACTCTACCACCTCATTCAGGGTAGGTTTAGCCAAACTCGAGCACCCAGGATGAGTTAGGGGACTCGGTTTTTGTGCCACACTAAGTGCCGTTTACGGTCCGGGCTATCATGCGTCTTCTAAGGCATAGACTTCGCAGTCAACAGTAGCATCATACCAAACCTTTTCTAGCACGAGGCGTCTAAGAGAGCCATCAGTGGAGCAACTATGTGAGGGGTTTGAGGCCTAGTTTCAAGCTCGTGAGGCCCAGCTTAAGGCTCGTGAGGCCCAGGATGCAGGCCAAATATGAGCAGTGGATCAAAGCTACTAATGTGATGATGGAGATTGTTTGGCGAAGGGTAGCTCTTGATATTCCTACTCCTGTGTTGCTTGATATTTCCATGGACAATGATCTTCTACCGCAGCCGCCCTAGCCCCAGCCCCAGTCCCAGCCCGATGCGGATGATGATTTTGTGGAGTCGTCATAGAGGGCCGATATTTAAGTTTTTTTTTAACTTTTATTATTAGTCAAACTTTTATTTATTTATGGATTACTGTAATTAATAATTGAATTTTAATTTTCATGCGATTCTAAATATTTGAATTAGTATTAGCATTTTTTATTATTTAAAAGTTATTCGATAAAATCAAACATAAATTAAATTTATTAATTAAATTAAAATGTAACTATATTGGAAATTAAAATTAATAAAAAAAAATATAATCAAGTTAAAGTAATATATAATTCAATTCTAATTTATTAAAATAGAAATTATGAAATTTTTAAAAAAGAATATTTATATTGGATAAATAAAATAATATTTCAGATTTTAATTAAAGGTTTATATTTGATTCTAGATAGTTGAATTAGTATTAGTATTTTTTATTACTTAAGAGTTATTCGATAAAATCAAATATGAATTAAATTTATTAATTAAATTAAAATGTAACTATTAAATTGGAAATTAAAATTAATAAAATCAATATTTATGTTGGATAAAAAATTAATATTTAGTGGCAGTTATAATTTGTAGCAGTTATAAAACCACTACAAACTTTTTATTTGGAATGAAATTTCCTTCCACTGTTGATATTTGCAGCAGTTTAATTAACCGCTACGCATTTAAAAATTGCTGCAACAATTAGTAGTGGTTTACTAAACTACTACAATGGTGAAAATTTGAATTTGGAGCCTCTCGTTTTGTAGCGGTTATTTAACCGCTACAAATATTTGGCCATTACAATTAGCAGCAGTTTATTGTTTTGCTGTGGTTATTTAATTGCTACGATTTTTTGACTGTTGGATTCAGCGGCATTTTTTGAACTTTGTAGTGGTCATTTAACTACTACAAATTATCGACCGTTGCTTTACTCCTTTTTAACCATCTTAAATGTTTCAAGCCCCATTTACACTTCCATTTAAGCTTTTCTCTAAAATCTTTCCCTACTTTTACTTGCATAAATCATGGATAAGTCATGGATGAAGTTGCCGCATACGTCCCAACGGTATTTGGCTTGATTAACCTTGTTCGTAAAATTTGCTTCAACGCATTCAACTACTAATGGTAAGCTTCTTTGTCTATGTCCTAAATGCAATTTTAGTAAGTGGCACCCACGAGATATTGTTAGAGACCATTTAATTTTGAAGCCTTTCCCACATACATTTTGGTCTTTCTATGGTGAGCAACACGATATGATTACTTAGTCAACTCCTACAATTTTCTGAATGGGAGTTGAAGCGGAGGAGTCTAACCCTATCAATGATGCTGTGCATGATGCATTTGGGATTTACGAACACATATCAAATGAAGAAGTACAGGGACCTAAACCAGAGTTCCTAAGAAACGAAGTTGCTTGAAGTTTTTTGGATCTCATGGATGATGCTGATAAGCCTTTATATCAAGGGTGTACAAAGTACTCAAAGTTATCATTCATGGTAAAGCTATATCATATAAAATGCTTATGTGGTATCACAGACAAAGCAATGTCAATACTCCTGGAATTATTAGCAGATGCATTCCCTCATGTGAATTTCCCATCGTCGTTTTATAAAACGAAGAAGATGATTAACAAGCTTGGCTTGAACTACATGAAAATTGATGCCTGCTCAAATGATTGTATGTTATATTACAAAGAGCATGGCAGCATAGAGATTTGTATAAGATGCAAGACATCTACGCACAAATCCATACGGAAGGGGAAGAAGCAGAAGAAGAAACCTGCAAAGATTCTAAGGCATTAGTTGCTTTAATATTTGCTTAAATTTTTCTATAAATTATGTCATTATTAAACTAATAATAATTGCTTTCATTTTCTTTACAAGTTATGTCAATAATAAACTAATATAATTACTTTAATTTTTCTTTACAAATTATATCATTAAGAAGGTAATAATATATTTTCTTTATTATTTTTTAAATTATTTTATTACTTCAGTAATATATTTGCTTCATTGTTTTTTTAGAATTATTTTGTTAATTAACTACTATATATTTTCATATTTCAATTCTTAGGTACTTTCCTTTGAAGCCGTGCCCGTAGAGAATATATATGTCATAAAAAATGGCGGAGCATATGCGGTGGCTTGATGTTGACAAAAATCCAGACGGCAAGTTAAGACATTCACGAGATTTTGAGGCATGGAAAGTGTTTAACTCAGAGTTTTCAAATTTTGCTGCGGATCCTAGAAATGTTTGACTTTCATTGGTGACCAATGGTTTTAATCCCTTTGGTAACATGAGCACCAGTTATAGTATATGGCCTGTAGTTTTAATTCTGTATAATCTCTCGCCTTGGATGTGCATGAAACTGAGCTCTTTTTTTGCTGTCCATGATTATTCCTAGCAAGAAAGCACTTGCAAATGATATAGACGTCTACCTATAACCATTAATACAGGAATTGATTGAGTTATGGACTACTGGTGTAGAAACTTATAACTCATATGAGAAAAAGCTTTTTAACCCTTGCGTAGCATTGATGTGGACAATTAGTGATTTTTCTGGGTTGGGAACATTATCTGGTTGGAACGTACATATGAGGTTGGCTTGTCCTGAGTACAACTTTGACTCCGAACCTATACGCCTTCCACATAGTCATAAATGATGCTTTATGGGTCATCAGTGGTTCCTTGATTCAAAGCACAGATTTAGATTGCAACGGAATCGCTTCAATCATAAACAAGAAAAGAGAGATCCTCCTCTTACTTTATCTGGCATTAATATATTTCAACGGCAAGAAGGTGTTGATGTCGAGTTCGGCAAGATTGATGAAGTTGAACGAGGTGGATGACGCTCTCGTGGCACATCAGATGGTTAGCCAATGCAACGGCAGAAAAGAAGTATCTTCGTTACCCCTTTCTTATTGGAAATTTAATTTGATCCACCATAGTCTTAATGTCATGCACATCAAAAAGAATATGTGTGATAATGTGCTATACACGTTGCTCAACAAACCCGAAAAGTTTG
The DNA here is from genome assembly GCF_004799145.2 of Neltuma alba. NCBI lineage: Eukaryota > Viridiplantae > Streptophyta > Magnoliopsida > Fabales > Fabaceae > Neltuma > Neltuma alba. The sequence continues at coordinate 54,561 of NW_021636864.1, forward strand.
CTAGGAAAGATTTACATGCCCTTGGAATTCGTCCAGATCCTTGGCCTAATGATAATGACAGGTTACAACCAACTAAATTCACATTGACGAAGCAAAACAAGGATATCTTCCTGTCAACATTAAAGAAAATAAAAGTCCTTGATGGATATTCCAGCAACATCTCAAGGTGTATTGATATGCAGGCTTGAAAGGTTACTGGGCTGAAGAGTCATGACTCGCATGTTTTGATGCAACAATTACTTCCTTTGGCACTTAGAAACGTGCTCCCTCCTGATGTCTCTATGATTTTTGTTGAGCTGTGTTCATTTTTCAAAAAGTTATGCACAAAGGTTTTGATACCAGAGGAGCTAGATCAACTGCAAAATAAAATAATTTTGACGCTTTATCATTTGGAGATGATATTTCCTCCGTCCTTCTTTACCGTCATGGTTTATCTTACAATCCATCTTGTTTGAGAAGCAAAACTTGCTGGCCCAATTCAATATCGATGGATATACCCTATTGAAAGGTGTGTTATATTATCTCTTTCAATTTTTTACATTTTTATCTCAATTATAGACAATTATTAATCATTAATTAATTAAACATGCAAATATTTATAAAAATTAAAATTCTATGTCATAAATAAGGCATGGCTAGAGGGGTTAATAGCATAAGTTTATGCTAGAGATGAGATCCTAACTTTCTGTTCCAGATACTTTGACAACATCGAGACAACTTTCAATCGCCCCCCACGCATTGATGATTGCCCACCGAGTCCGTCCAGTTCGAGCGACTTCTTCCCTCCTATTGGGTAACCAATTGGAGTATTTGAATACTTCAAACTGAATCCTACCGAGAAGTTACAAGTACACAGACATGTCTTGATAAATTGCATTCAAGTTGAACATTTTCTCGAGTAAGTTGTACACTGGTTTTCTTTTTTATGTTTACAATTTCTTCACCATCGCCTTCTCTAACAAATAACACTATAGGAAATTTAGAAGATATGTCAGGCAGCAACTACGGGTTCGTTCACAAACATCCGTTGAGGTTGACAAGAGAGTCCACAGACAATTTTTGAGTTGGTTTACACATCGAATACGTAATGACAACAATTCCCACATTGCTAAACTCAAAAGTCTTGCATATGGTCTGTTTGATGATGCCAAGATGTTTACTACATATAATGTCAATGGGTTCAAGTTCTATACAGTAGCGTGTGATCAGGGTTTGGTCACATAAGACTTTGGAGTTTTTGGCACGTTTGGAATGAGGAGTTATGCTAGTACCAGTGACAATGACATGCGATTTGGAGACATTTCTTACTATGAAAAGCTGATTGATATTGTTGAGTTAAATTATCAAGGACTTTTGACTATCACTCTGCTCAAGTGTTGCTAGGCAAGTATGGCAACTTCACATGGATTTGCTGCTGATGAATTGGGCATCACATTTGTTAATTTCTCTAAGCTCATTCCTACGGGAGAATCTAAGGATCATGAGCCATACATTCTTGCCTTTGAGGCACACCACGTTTATTATGTCGAGTACAAGAAACATAATGATTGAAGTATGGTGGTTCACCTTAAGCCGAGAGATATTTATGACATGGGTGATTATGGTGATGACATCGTTTATGACAATGAACCCTTCCAACCAATGAATTTTGAAAATTTCTTCTCCAAAGGAGATGACAATTTACAAATTGTTAGGTATTTCTTTTTTACATATAATTTTGGCTCATTTTTGTTATATTAATTAACAATATATGCTTTATTTTTAATTTATATGTGTCATAATTATTTCTCCTTATTTGACTTTATATATCTCCTTTCAGGCAAAGTGATAAAGACTAAATTTTTAACAGTTCATTCCAAAATCATTTTTCCAAAATTACTAAGTTTTTTTTTTTACAAAATTTTAATATTTGTAGCCGTTTTATAATGGCTACAAAATGCAAATAAACCGCTACAAAGTAAAACCGCTACAAAATGAATTCAACCACTACAAATGTCATCGACTCTTTATAAATACCCCCACTCTTCCTCTCATTTCTCACGCCTCTCCTTCTCTCCTCCTCTCCTCTGATATTCTTCATCTAAAAACCTCTCCTCCTATTCTCTAATATTCCTCCTCTCATTTTCAGATTATAAGTTGTTTTAATTGTTCATTTATTTTTATTTTCTCATATTATTTAATTTTAATTTACTGATATTTTTTTATTTTTTCATGCAGGATATATTTACTTTTATTTTCTACTCTTTCTAATTTATTTCTTGTATTCATAAATAACATTTCAAAAAAATTTTAATTTTTATAATTATAAAATTATAGATCTTCTAATAATATTTATTTAATACTTTAAATATTAGGAAAATTTCCTTATACAACAAAAATTTGAATAAGATTTAATTAAAAATTTGATAACAAATTTAATTTCAAAATTATATTTGAAAATCATATTTAATTTATTATATTTTATCTTCAAAATCTAATTAATTGTAAACCTGGAAATAAATTTTTTTTAATTTAATGTAACATTTGTAGCGGTTATAAAACCGTTACAAAAAATAAAATAAAATAATATTTTCATATTTGTAGCGGTTTATAACCGAGGCAAAATCCTCCCAAGTGGCATCATTTTTTTTTTGAAAATTTTACCATTTGTAGCAGTTAAATAACCACTACAAATTTTACAGGCAAATTAAATTTTTTGATTCCCACCAGACAAAAATATATGCCGACACTTATTAGCGATTTTGTTAACCATTACAAAATTTCAAATCTCATTTCTCGCCTGCCCACATGCATTTTCAAAGTAATCTCCTTCATCGTGTTATTAGTAGTGGTTGTATAACCGTTACAAATTACTGTAGCGATTTACTATCTTGCGTCGTGATTCATTTGAACCGCGACAAATCCATTTGCATTGATGGTTTTTGTAGCGGTTGCCATAACCACTACAAGTTTCTATTGTAGCAATTAAAATAGCTACAAATCATCTATTTTAACCGCTACAAATTACTTTTTCTTTTTTGTAGTGCCTTTATATAAATTTTTTAATCTTTTTATAAGTAAGATTTTAGAAATAGAATTATAATTATTAACTGACTTTCCCAGAAAGCTCTTCCGCTTTCCAAACTACGAGACCATTCTTTTTTCACCAAAAGGGAAGATCATTTTCTCTATCTTCAGCCACACAAGTAAGTTTACTTTATGGTATGTTTTGCAAGTCGCATCACATTATAAAAGAATAAAAGAAAGAGGAATGGAAATTGAAATGGAATGAAATGATATTACCTAAAACCTCGTTAGATATATTTTAAATAAGACAAAAAACTATTTTTGCATAATTATGCTTAATAAGGAGTAGAAGATAGAATCGAAGCCAAATATGATAAGAATTGACCAAATTATCTTTCATAGTAAAATATCAAGTGAATCATTTTCTTAATATGCGGAAACAAGTATGAGTTTCTCTCTCTATATATATATTTCGTAATCGGCATATAGCTCATTACACACGTAAAATTAAAAAAAAAAACTTTTGTGACAAAAATTCTTAACATGAACGCTTATTAAATGATCACAAATTCATTGCAAATCCCTAATAATATTTTTTGTTTCCTTGGTTCACGAAACAATTTCAGTTCTCTCAATGTTTAATGAAATGGAAAGGGAAATGCCATGAAATTCATGTTAAGTAAACAAAGAATTTCATCAGATGCTACTGTACATCATTTTCGTTTTCTTTAGTCAGCTTTCTTGTGAAGCAAATATGGTACTAATTTTTTATTAATAAAATTTTTTAATCACATAGTTTTAATAAAATAAAAAAAATCCTAAAAAAATACATCTAAAATTTCAAAATCCCAAATCAGGAATGATTTGGACTTTTAAATTTTAAAAATATTTTTTTTGGGATTTTCCCTTAATAAAATAGCTTGTATGTACGTGTGCAGTGTTAATTCATTCATTAGAGCTTCTACACTTGCTTTTCCTATGGATTCATATTGAATTTCACATGGAGATTTTCTCTGGAGTCTTGATTACGTAATTATGAAAATTCTAAGGACCTTATTAAGGATTAGATTTACTACTCTCATTTTATTTATACGGGGAAGAGAAAGAACTTTTTTCCGGTCCTATCTATAGGAAAGTGAGATAAATCTTTTATACAGATGTACAATTTTGCTCTTTATTTATTATTATGTTAACTTTATTTAGGTAAAATCTAATGTATATTAAATAGGGATAAAGTTAAAAATTTGTTAAATTTTAAATAAGAGTTAATAAAATTTAAATTTTTTTATTTGTGTGAAATATGTTAGAAATGACAAGGTACGATTACGCAAGGGACATTTGGTACGATTAAACGGTGATGATATTTGACCCAAAAAAAAAACAGTGATGATATTTTTGTTATAATACCTAAAACTTTTCTTTAATGTTATAATGGATAAAACTTCATCCAAAACTTAAAATATCATAACTTCCTAAGCCAATGAATATTCAATGAGACAAGGTACTTAAATATTCCAGAAGTATCTAAGAAGAAGCATATAGTATTTGAAAGTTATTGTAGTTCTTATATGCCCTGAAGTTTTTTTTTTTTTCATAACAAAAATACAATGGCCATTATCTACTGTTAAATTTGATCGTTAAATAATACAGTTTGACTAGTGTCTTTGAAGTTAAACTTCCCTTAATTGTTGCTTTGGGGTTACTCCAAAAATTAACCGAATTAATGCAATATAGTGCAAAACTCAGGTCGTTTCACTTTGAGGAGCCGAAAACGAAATTAAACCCTAGTAAATGAATGCAAGTAACCTAAACTATAAAAAGATATTTTTGATTTTGAAAAGCTGTTCATTAAATACTACGAATCAAATTGAAATTAAAATACTTTTTTTTTTTGGTTTTTATATAAAAGTGATTAAAATGAATGAAGATTGAAGAAATGAAAATGAGACACACAAATAACACTGATAAAAATCAATCCTCCAATTCAACAACGCAGGCAATCATCACTCTAAAAGATGTGGGAGTTAAAAACAATGAATTAAGAATTATAATTAAGCTTTTGATCCAACAACCGAGCCACCTCGAGTTGCCACAAAATATTTTCCTAAAATCCCAACTTACTAACTGCAACCAGAATAGTAAAATGAGATTAAGGATGCTAAAAACCAATGCTTAATTAGAACTCTTAAATCCAAAATAACAGAATTAAAGCTAGCAAGAGACTATATGATCCAAAATTCTAAGCCACCTTAGAAAATCACAATATATTAACTCTAAAATCAATACAAATGTCATAACCACAACATTATAATTGAAATCAAAGCTATAAACAGCCCAATGTCAAATACTAAGCAATAATTCAGTCACAATAATCCCCAAATATAATCAGATTAAGCAATACAATTATCTCAACAATCAGAAAAACTATCCTAAGACCTAGGAATTGTTAAACAATTATTGAGTAAGAAATTAAAGCAACTAGAACTCTCCCTTAAAGATCCAAGCTCCTGCCATTATTGTTGAATTGGAGAATCAGAGGATCTTAGCCACAGTTTGCCATCAAGTTTGCTGCCACCAGCAATTCACCGTATCCAGCCATGAAGAACTGCTGTAATTAATGTTCTGTTACGGTTTGCCTCCAGTCTTTGTTCACGCCTCTCAGCTCGTCTCTCTCTCTGCGTTTTTTTTCTCTCTTTCTTTTTCCTCCGCCGCCAGACCGTGCGCGCCTCTCTGCGTGTGTGTGTTGTCCCCGTTTTCAACCAGCGCTCATCTCCTTATTTCAGCGCCGCTTGCGTCTCTCTCCCCCGGTCCCTTGTGCGTGAGTGATTATTGAATATTAGGTTGGGGGAGGGCAAAACGTTGCGTTTTGCTCTCCCCTTTTATTATTGTTATATTTTTTTTTCTTTTTTTAATTTTTTTCTTTTTTTTATTTTTATTTTTAATTCTTCCAAAAACCTGCAAACAAAATTCAAAAATAAGGTAGCATTAATTGTCCTCAAAAAACCAATTACTCACAATTAAACCAAAATATGACAATTTTGCCCCTATAAAATAATAATTCAAAATAAAATAAATTAAATAAATCAATTAAGGCAGAAAGGGACCAATTAAGCTGACAAAACTCATATAAAAGATACCAAAATATATAAAAATAATTGAGTTTGTCAGTCTTTAATAATCAAATTTAACGGTAGATAACAATTCAAGGCAGAAAATATACTACCAAAATAAAACTTTCAGAACATATAGTAGTTAAAAAAAAAACTTTTAGGTGTTGGGGTGTTTCTTTATATATACTTCCAAAATATTTAAGCACCTTATTCCAATATTCAATAATGTGTAGGATGATTTTTTTAAGAAAAAAAGGAATAATCATAGGAAGTTAGAAGTTGTCGAGAGAAAAAAAATTGAAAGTATCATACTCTTGTGTTTTTTAACCCGAAATGAACGTGCAAGCGGGGCACAGCATAAACGTGTGCCTGTATTCCATTGTACCAAAATAAACGTATCATAGATTTGTTTGCAGCTTTTTTCCAAACAGCCTGAATTTGAAACTGGAATGTCCTTGTCCGATGTCTCGCGTCGAAAATACAAATGAAATGATATTTCATCTCGTCCCGAAGTTTCCCTTTAAAATATTTGTTATTGACAAAATCAACTAAGAGTTGATGCTTGCCAAGTAATTTATCTTTTTTTCTTGGGTCACCAAAGAGTTTCTATTTTGTTAAATTACCATAAATAATATTTATAAAAAATAATTTTGAAAAAGACAGTTCTATAAAGACTATATCACATATTATTTTGATCAAATGATTTGTTTTATTCATACAAGGAACGATGGCAAAATGGGTAAACATTAAACAAGAATGGTTGACAGTTTTAGACTACTTAATATTTTGCCCCAACCAAGCTACTTAATAAACCCTGACACAACAACTTACATTTATTTGAACAACAGATATTAAAAAAAGTAAAAAAAAATAAAAGACTTCACAGAGCTTGATATTTCTTCCAGCATTAGAGTCTCCCACCAGCTTAAACCTGCATGAAAAATAAAAAGAAAAGACAATAAATAAAATCATCACAAAAAAGTGTTAAAACTACTTATTAATTAGCTCTTTAATCTTTACAGCCATTACTTATCATCCTAATAGATTAATGATGAGTATACATATGTGGAAGAGAGTTTTCCTATTCTCATATTAAACCAAATGAACCAATTCCTTTGTTTGGTTTGAGGAGAATGGAGGAAAGTGGATGGAAAAAAAAAAACAAATTTTGATGAGTTTAATTCGGAAAAATAAACAAGGGGATCATAAAATTTTGATAGAGGGAAAATGTAAGAAAAAATTAGTTGAAAACTTTCAACCCCACTTCCTACATTATAAGAGAGAAAAAATGAACTCATTAGAATTTTTGCATTTTTCTTTCTCACGTCATTCCCCTCGAACCAAAACAAAGGGTCAAGAAATTCAAAGTATACAAAAATACAATAAAAGTAATAAATTACCTAGCATATGAATGAGTTGTAATCACTCAATTTCAGCGCCGCCCCGCAGCGTCGTCAAGATCAGGTTTGTTGCTCTTCCCTGGGTTTGAAGGCTTTGCGGTTTCATGATGGCTGTCACGACGAGTATGTCGTGCAAGGTTTTCTTCCTTGCTCTTTGGGCTTGGAGCATGAGAAGGGTTCCCGTAGGAATCATCCTTCTTCGCATGGTCGCAAAGCTCTTTTGACCCTTTTTGAGAACCGCTCATTTTGCCTCAACAGCAAAATAGAAGAACACTAAATATTTTGGGATTTATAATGTATGTCTGTTTCTTCCTAATCTTATTTTGCCCTTTGCCTACATCAATTGTGGATTTATATGTTGTCCTATTGATAGAGATCTTGGACGTGTGTGCATGCAAATGGACATTTTTGTGAAAATGTGTTTAAATTTCTTCAAAGTTTGATCAAAATTTTCTCAAGTTTTGTTCGATGTCTCCCAAGACTGCTGCATTTTATGGAAATGGTTTACCGAAGTTCCCCTATTCACATGGTTAAATGTTAATGAAAAGTGCGTGCAAATTAAACGAAAAGCTTTGCGAAGATGTGGAACAAATTATTAATGTAACAAGTGTATGCAGATGAAAATTCTCTGAAAAATGGATCCAAATTTCATCAAAGTTGTATCAAAATTGTTTGAAGCTTTCGTAACATAACCCAACAAGAGTTTTAGAAGGTTTATGAAAGTTTTATGAAACATGATATCATCGACTTAAAGTTTTATCTAGATAACTTCTAATATAACGTTAAGTAATACGTTTATCTTGATATTAATAATTAAATTCTGTAATCCATGTGGAAATAAAGTTTTAGAAGCTTTGATGTAATCATTAGTACGCATTGTGTGTATCAAACCGGTTCTACAAATGAAAATCCCAAATGAGAGAAAATTGAAATTTTCTGAAAGAATTGACTCCCGTAATCGCGCAGGCAAAGATTTATGAAACGTTATTACTATCTTACTACAACTTCTTTCCTTTTTTTTGTTTTTTTATTACTATATTACTATAACTTCTCCTACTACACATGTTATGAAATTATTAAGACGGTGTTTTTGAAATTTCGTGAAAAAGAACTGTATATTTTTTTCCTAAGCAATTCAAAGTTTGAAGATTACATTCCCTTTATATAAATTTTTTAATCTTTTTTATGAGTAAGATTTTAGAAATAGAATTATAATTATTAATTGACTTTCCCGGAAAGCTCTTCAGCTTTACAAATTACGAGAACATTCATTTTTCGCCAAAAGGGAAAATCATTTTCTCTTCATCCACACAAGTAATTTTACTTTATGGTATGTTTTGCAAGTCGCATCACATTATAAAAGAATAGAAGAAAGAGGAATGGAAATTGAAATGGAATGAACTGATATTACCGAAAACCTCGTTAGATATATTTTAAATAAGACAAAAATGCATTTTTGCATAATTATGCTTAATAAGGAGTAGAAATAAGATCGAAGCCAAATATGATAAGAATTGACCAAATTATCTTTCATAGTAAAATATCAAGTGAATCATTTTCTTAATATGCGGAAACAAGTTTGAGTTTCTCTCTCTCTCTCTCTCTCTCTCTATATATATATATATATACACACACATTCCGTAATCGGCATATAGCTCATTACACACGTAAAAAAAAAAAAAATCTTTTGTGACAAAAATTCTTAACATGAACGCTTATTAAATGATCACAAATTCATTGCAAATCCCTAATAATATTTTTTGTGTCCTTGGTCGTGCGGACTTCCTTATCTCCATGAAACAATTTTAGTTCTCTCAATGTTTAACAAAATGGAAAGGGAAATGCCATGAAATTCATGTTAAGTAAAGAAAGAATTTCATCAGATACTACTGTACATCATTTTCGTTTTCTGTAGTCAGTTTTCTTGTGAAGCAAATATGGTACTAATTTTTTATTAATAATTTTTTTAATCACATAGTTTAATAAAATAAAAAAATCCCAAACCTCTAAAATTTCAAAATCCCAAATCAGGAATGATTTGGACTTTTAAATTTTACAAGTATTTGTTTTTTTGGATTCTCCCTTAATAAATAGATTGTATGTACGTGTGCAGTGTTAATTCATTCATCAGAGCTCCTACACTTACTTTTCCTATGGATTCATATTGAATTTCACATGGAGATTTTCTCTAGAGTCTTGATTACGTAATTATGAAAATTCTAAGGACCTTATTAAGGATTAGATTTACTCCTCTGATTTTATTTATACGGGAAAGAGAAAAGACTTTTTTTTTTGGGTCTTATTTATAGGAAAATGTGAGAAATCTTTTATACAGATGTACAATTTTACTCTTTATTTATTATTATGTTGACTTTGTTTAGATAAAATATAATGCATATTAAATAGGGATAAAGTTTAAAAGTTGTTGAATTTTAAATGAGAGTTAATAAAATTTAAAATTTTTCTTGATTTATATGAAATATGTTAGAAGTGACTTATAAATAGGATTTTTTTTTGGGACAAAGACTTATAAATAGAATTAGAGTGAGTACTTCTGTGATCTCTTCATTTTGAAAAAATTAATCATTAAGTGTCAGTTGGGGATAATCATAGTTTAAAAAAAAAGTACTTATTTTTGAAAATGAATTTATGATGAAACATTACAAATTTATAAATTTGCATGTGGACAATCCAAATTTGACTTGACCAGTCATTAATTCCTCAATGCTACTCATGGTTGGCACTTTTTTTTTTCACTTATTTTTTTCTTTAAGGAACTTGTCATATTTCGTACACAATTATATTTCATAATATCTTAGCTTTCTACATATTATTATTTAAATTTAAAATTTGAAGAAAAAATTAAAATATCGTAACTTGCTAGACCATCATTAATAATTAAGCAAATTTTTTAGGAGGCTATTTTAGTCAGTAAGCTTTGAGTCCCAAGATTAAAATTGCAATACCCTAGGGGGGTGTGGTACTAGTCAATCCTATGAATGTGGTATTAAACAATCTCAAGTATTGACAAGTACTTCGTACCAAACATGTCAAATTGAGTCATTCCCTATCCCAAGCCCAATCCCAACACCCATTCCCATGTACCAAACAGAGCGTTAGCAGTTGGCGTTAGCAAATAATTTATTCAAATAAACGAATAAGAGACGCTCCACAGGAATACAAAGACAAGAGAAACAAGTGCCAAACACCCCTGCGCATGTCTATATAGGCGCATCTATAGCATCCTCTACACGCATTTCCATTCAAACTAGCAACTTCAGATGAGAATTAAATGGAAGTGAGAAAAACAGGGCGGCATTATATGTCGAGGTTCGCTCCGCTTCGGAGCTCCGACTCCTCCTGGTCTCTTCCTCTGATTTGACTCAATCCGTCATTCCCGATGTGCAAGGTACAAGCTCATGTCTCCTGCGGCGTCCATTGGCGAGAGCGCGGGCGGGAGACCGTGAGACGAGTCAAAGAGGATGGAGGAGAGGGAAGGGGAAAAAAGGTCATTTCATGGATAGTGTGCGAGAGAGTGACAGTGTGTTTTCTTTGTTCTGTGTTGTCGGAAAGTGGAAGGAAGGAGACGGTGAGAGGGAGGCAGAGAAAGGCAGACTCAGTTGACAATTGTCCTGGTGGTACCCATGGAAGAAACCTAAGGGACATTTGGCACGATTAAACGACGATGATATTTTTGTCCTATTTTAAAATATTCATGTATATTTTTGTTTCCGAAATCTTGTTATAATACCTGATGCTTCTTTTTAATATTGTAATGGATAAATACGCACCTTCACCCTAAACTTAAAATATCATAACTTCCTAACCCATCCATCGTTGATAGTTTCTATTTTAATTTATTGGTTGAATATTTGAAAGTTATTATAATGGATAAATTATGAAAATTCAGTGAAATAAGGTACTTGGATATTTTGGAGGTATCTAAGAGGAAGCATATAGCATTTGAAAGTTTTTTTTAAGCTCTTATATGCCCTAAAAATTTATTTTCATAACAAAAATACAATGGTCATTATCTGTTGTTAAATTTTATCGTTAAATAATACAGTTTGACTAGTATTTTTAACAGTCAAATTTAAAAGTAGATAACAATTCAAGATAGAAATGCTACAAAATAAAACTTTCAGAACATATAATAGTGAAAAAAAAAATTTCAGGTGTTGGGGTGTTTCTTCATATATACTTTCAAGATATTTAAGTACGTTATTCCAATATTCAATAATAGGTAGGATTTTTTTTTTAAATAAAAAAGGAATAATGATAGGAAGTTAGAAGTTGTCGAGAAAAAAATTGTAGGTATCATACTCTTGTGCTTTTTAACCCGAAATAAACGTGCAAGCGGGGCACAACATAAACCTGTGCCTGTATTCCATTGTACAAAAATAAATGCATCGTAGATTTGTTCGCAGCTTTTTTCCAAACAGCCCGAATTTGAAACTGGAATGTCCTTGTCCGATGTCTCGCGTCGAAAATACAAATGAAATGATATTTCATCTCGTCCCGAAGTTCCATTTAAAATATTTGTTATTGACACAATCAACTAAGAGTTGATGCTTGCCAAGTAATTTATCTTGTTTTTTTTTTGGGTCACCAAAGAGTTTCTATTTTTGTTAAATTAACATAAATAATTTATAAAAAAATAATTACAATAAATAATTAATCACGATAAACTCATGATCAATAATTTTGAAAAAGACAGCTCTGTAAAGACTATATCATATATTATTTTGATCAAATGATTTGTTTTATTCATACAAGGAACGATGGCAATATGGATAAACGTTAAACAAGAATGGTTGACAGTTTTAGACTACTTTATACTTTCCCCCAACCAAGCTACTTAATAAACCCTGACACAACAACTTACATTTATTTGAATAACAGATATTAAAAAAAAGTAAATAAAATAAAAGACTTCACAGAGCTTGATATTTCTTCCAGCATTAGAGTCTCCCACCAGCTTAAACCTGCATGAAAAATAAAAAGAAAAGACAATAAATAAAATCATCACAAAAAAGTGTTAAAACTACTTATTAATTAGCTCTTTAATCTTTGCGGCCATTACTTATCATCCTAATAGATTAATGATGAGTATACATAAATGCTTAAGATCTTTAAAATTTATCTCTTATTGTGTGGGTGTTTTTGAAACCACGTGACAAAAAAGTTCTTTTGTACTTTACGAGATAAAATTTCTCGCACGGCATAACATAAGATCACTTAAAATATGCCAATCTAAACACTCCATGTGTGTTTAATTATGGGACGAAGTGAAATTCACTTTCTTGATAAATAAAGGTTTTCAAATGTGGAAGAGAGTTTTCCTATTCTCATATTAAACCAAATGAATCAATCCCTTTGTTTGGTTTGAGGAGAATGGAGGAAGGTGCATGGGGAAAAAAACAAATTTTGATGAGTTTAATTCAGAAAAATAAACAAGTGGATCATAAAATTTTGATAGAGAGAAAATGTAAGAAAAAATTAGTTGAAAACTTTCAACCCCACTTCCTACATTATAAGAAAAAAAATGAACTCATTAGAACTTTTCCATTTTTCTTTCTCACGTCATTCCCCTCGCACCAAAACAAAGGGTCAAGAAATTCAAAGTATACAAAAATACAATAAAAGTAATAAATTACCTAGCATATGAATGAGTTGTAATTACTCAATTTCGGCGGGGCCCCGCACCGTCGCAAAGATCATGTTTCTTGTTCTTCCCTGGCTTTGAAGGTTTTTTGATTTCATGATGGCTGGCACGACGAGTAAGTTCTGCAAGGTTTTCTTCCTCGCTCTTTTGGCTTGGAGCATGAGAAGGGTTCCCATAGGGCTCATCCTTCTTCGTAAGATCGCAAAGCTCTTTTGACCCTTTTTGAGAACCACTCATTTTGCCTCAACAGCAAAATAGAAGAACACTAAATATTTTGGGATTTATAATGTATGTCTGTTTCTTCCTAATCTTATTTTGCCCTTTGCCTACATCAATTGTGGATTTATATGTTGCCCTATTTATAAAGATCTTGGACGTGTGTGCATGCAAGTGGACATTTTTGTGAAAATGTGTCTAAATTTCTTCAAAGTTTGATCAAAATTTTCTCAAGTTTTGTTCGATGTCTCCCAAGACTGTTGCATTTTATGGAAATGGTTTGCTGAAGTTCACCTATTCACATAGTTAAATGTTAATGAAAAGTGCGTGCAAATTAAACGAAAAGCTTTGCGAAGATGTGGAACAAATTATTAATGTAACAAGTGGATGCAGATGAAAATTCTCTGAAAAGTGGATCCAAATTTCATCGAAGTTGTATCAAAATTGTTTGAAGCTTTCGTAACATAACGCAACAAAAGTTTTAGAAGGTTTATGAAAGTTTTATGAAACATGATATCATCGACTTAAAGTTTTATCTAGATAACTTCTAATATAACGTTAAGTAATACGTTTATCTTGATATTAATACTTAAATTCTGTAATCCATGTGGAAATAAAGTTTTAGAAGCTTTGATGTAATTATTAGTACACATTGTGTGTATCAAACCGGTTCTACAAATGAAAATCCCAAATGAGAGAAAATTGAAATTTTCTGAAAGAGTTGACTCCCGTATTCTCGCATGCAAAGATTTATGAAACTTTATTACTATCTTACTACAACTTCTTTCCTTTTTTTTTTTTATTACTATATTACTATAACTTCTCCTACTACACATGTTATGAAATTATTAAGACGGTGTTTTTGAAATTTCGTGAAAAAGAACTGTATATTTTTTTCCTAAGCAATTCAAAGTTTGAAGATTACATTCCCTTTGTATAAATTTTTTAATCCTTTTTATAAGTAAGATTTTAGAAATAGAATTATAATTATTAATTGACTTTCCCAGAAAGCTCTTCAGCTTTACAAACTACGAGAACATTCATTTTTCGCCAAAAGGGAAAATCATTTTCTCTTCAGCCACACAAGTAATTTTACTTTATGGTATGTTTTGCAAGTCGCATCACATTATAAAAGAATAGAAGAAAGAGGAATGGAAATTGAAATGGAATGAAATGATATTACCTAAAAACTCGTTAGATACATCTTAAATAAGACAAAAATGCATTTTTGCATAATTATGCTTAATAAGGAGTAGAAATAAAATCGAAGCCAAATATGATAAGAATCGACCAAATAATCTTTCATAGTAAAATATCAAGTGAATCATTTTCTTAATATGTGGAAACAAGTTTGACTCTCTCTCTCTACATATATATATATATATATATATATATTACGTAATCGGCATAGCTCATTACACACGTTAAAAAAAAAAACTTTTGGCAAAAATTCTTAACATGAACGCTTATTAAATCATCACAAATTCATTGCAAATCCCTGATAATATTTTTAGTTTCCTTGGTCGTGCGGACTTCCTTTTCTCCACGAAACAATTTCAGTTCTCTCAATGTTTAATGAAGTGGAAAGGGAAATGCCATGAAATTCATGTTAAGTAAACAAAGAATTTCATCAGATACTACTGCGCATCATTTTCATTTCCTTCAGTCAGTTTTTTTTTTGTGAAGCAAATATGGTACTAATTTTTTATTAATAATTTTTTTAATCACATATTTTAATAAAAGAAAAAAATCCCAAAAAAAATACCTCTAAAATTTCAAAATCCCAAATGAGAAATGATTATAATAAAAATGTGCTGTTACTAATTATATTCTTGAAAACTTGTAATGTCTGATTCTTTTAAAAAGGGGTTGGGTATCACATTATCATATCCAAATATATTCAATTAATAAGGTTTAAATAATACTTTTATCAGGACTTGAGTATATTAATTTAAATGAGGAGCACCATTATTAAGTGAAATTCTAATTGAAGGGTCAAATGGAGAAATTAATAATTAATTTTCAATTTGAATAATATTTTCATTAGGATTTGATTGTATTGAATTAAATAGGAAGTGTCCTAATTAAATAGTATGTCAATCAGGGGCTTAAATAAAAAAATAAATAAATATTTTTAAATTTTATATATTCCTCTTAAATTCCACATCTCTAATTCAAATCTCATTTGAATGAATTGAAAAAAAAA
Organism: Neltuma alba; assembly: GCF_004799145.2. Taxonomy (NCBI): domain Eukaryota; kingdom Viridiplantae; phylum Streptophyta; class Magnoliopsida; order Fabales; family Fabaceae; genus Neltuma; species Neltuma alba. Next base: position 70,164 of record NW_021636864.1, read on the forward strand.
AAAAGATTCCTCCAAGAAGTGAGCCTTGAGCTATTTTAGATAATACAATTTATTAAAATTTAAAATCTAATTAAATATTTTAGATCGTGCCCATCACCAGGTGAGAAATTTCTAGTTTGTTTTTGAAATGTTGTTGATTGTTATTAAAGTATAATAAACAAGACTGATTTGAACTTTTAAAATTTAAAAGTATTTTTTTTTTTGGATTCTTCTTTAATAAAATAGCTTGTATATACGTGTGCAGTGTTAATTCATCCATTAACGCTCCCCACTTTTCCTTTGGATTCATATTGAATTTCACATGGAGATTTTCTCTAGCGTCTTGATTACGTAATTATGAAAATTCTAAGGACCTTATTAAGGATCAGATTTACTCCTCTTGTTTTATTTATACGGGGAAGAGAAAAGACTTTTTTTTTAATCATATTTATAGGAAAGTAAGAGAAATCTTTTATACGGATGTACAATTTTACTCTTTATTTATTATTGTGTTGACTTTGTTTAGATAAAATATAATGTATATTAAATATGGATGAAGTTGAAAAGTTGTTGGATTTTAAATAAGAATTAATGAAATTTAATGTTTTTCTTGATTTGTGTAAAACATATTAGAAGTAGCTTATAAATAAGATTCGAGTAAGTACTTCTATGATCTCCTCATTTTGAAAAATTAGTCATTAAATGTCAATTGGCGATAATCATAGCAAAAAAGAGGTACTTATTTTTAAAAATGAATTTATCATGAAACATTACAAATTTATAAATTTGTATATGAACACTCCAAATTTGATTTGAACAATCATTACTCCATGCTACTCTCGGTTGGCACTTTTTTTTTCACTTATTTTTTTTTCTTTAAGGAACTTGTCATATTTCATTAGAGCCACAAAAACCGGCTGAGCCTGTCAGGCCAATTCAATTAAACCCGTTTAAATTGAGGACTGGTCTTGTAATTTGGATTCTTTAAAAGGAACTTGGATTTAAAAGGGCCAGCCTTGTAGGGCTTGAAAATAAAAAGGCCAGCCCTGTAAGGCCGCAAGTCAACTTGTTTAAGCCTACCAATAATAATTCTTTTCTTAATTTATATATTTTTTCTTAACCCTAACCTAAGTCTTTAACATTTTATGTACCCTCCCTCTCTAAGTTTCACTTTCAGTCTTTCACTCACTCTTAACTCACACCTCAATCTCTAATGATATTAAAACAAATAAAAATATATTCTCTATATCCTAAATCAGATTTCAAATTTGTATTTATTTGAACTAACAGTTATACATTAGAACTAGCAATTATAAACAAATATATTCCCCATATTAAAACAAAAATTTTAATGATGATTGATCCAACAGATACATATCAATTTGTATATATTGTTACAAAATTTTAATACATAAGTTAACACTTTTTCTATAGTGACTATATCATAATTTTTACTCTATATTTATATAGAGTTAAACAAACGAGTTAGACAAAACTATAAAAGACCGTCCTAAACAAAAGCAAAAAAAAAAAAAAGGACATAGCTCATTAAAAGCATACTATGGATCAATTCAAAGTGTTAAACTATTTAAGACTTCTCATAAGACTGTGCAGCAAAGTGATTTTCACAATTAAAGCTTGAGGAAAAAAAAAAACTAACTCCAGCCCTGAACATAAGACCTCATTTGACTACGAACGAGGTTTATAATTAGGACTAGAGCTAGGAAGTAGACAACAAAGAATCAATCCCCAATGGTTGCTAAGTTGAAACGTCTAAAACAAATTTAACATTGATATTTTTAAATAAACTTATTGGTGGGCAAAAAATTCAATTCAAAAAGACAGAAAAAGACATATTAGACTCTAGAATAGCTAAATAGTATTGAGAAGAAATCATTGATATTTTAGAAGTTTAAAAGAGCCTATTACTAGTAAAGCATAATCAAATATTCTTACAATTGATGATAGTGATGATAGTGTTTGCCTACTTTTTTTTTAGTGAAAATGTTTGTCTACTTTTAATAGAACTTTTGGATGTTAATGTTATTAACTTAGTATGTCTAATGGATGTTTTAGATTTTTGTATATGATGGACATTTAGATATAATGATCTTTTGTTTTTGTGACTTAATTTTATTCATATTTATGTCTTTTACTACTAATTCATCGGTTTCTTTTTTATTTTTTGATAAAACATTATGAAAAATATAGAAAATGAAAAAAAAATTAAACAGACTGAAAGTCTACAGGCCAGTCCTGAGCCCGTCTGTTTAAGGGCTAGGTTTAGCAAATTGGGATATTTTTAAAATTTTGGCCTGTAAGGTTGGCCCTTGTAAGCCCGCCGGCTCGTTTTCCCACTTTACATTTCATATACTATTATATTTCATAATATCTTAACTTTTTACATATTATTATTTAAATTTAAAATTTTAAAAAATTAAAATATCGTAACTTCCTAACCCATCATTAATAGTTTCTATCTGAATTTATTGGTTGAATATTTGAAGTTATTTTGGATGTTAGATTAAGAATGTTTATATGTATCTTTTAGTTATCAAAGCCAAGTACGAATATTCAATAATGATTAGGATATTTTTTAAAAAAGGAATAACGATAGGAAGTTAGAATATACCAAGAAAAAAATTTTAAAAATTAAGAAAAATTGCAGAAAAAAACCTTAAAAATTAAAAAGGCCGTTTACAAAAGTTGTTGCCATTTGCTTATCAACTGTTGTCAAAACTGATACTAATATTATAATAGGTTCTTATTTGTAATTTTTTTTACTTTTAAGGTCTTTTTTTCCATTTTTCCAAAATATTATATTCCTTTTTTTTTCTAACCCGAAATAAACACGCAAGTGTGGCACACCATAAACATGTGCCTGTATTCCATTATACAAAAATAAATACATAATAGAATTGTTTGCAACTTTTGTTCAAACAACCCAAATTTAAAATTTAAAAAGGAATTCACCTAAGTCATAATTAAAGGAATAAGTAGTTTCCCACACCGTTAAAAATTCAAAACCAAATAAAAATAAAATGGCGTACAATGTTCTGATTAACAAACCTATTCTTTTTGAAGCTAGAAAAATTAGCTCGTATTTATGATCCAACATTGGCATCCTCACAATAGATCTCATTGCATTAAGTCCTTATCTCATTTGTATTCACTTTAAACCTAAATCTTACCGACATATAAGCATATATGTAAATACGATTACAAAAAGTATCTTTATAAATAATATTGGAGGTTTTATTTAGATGTTTCTGGGGTGAAATTGGAATACCCTTGTCTCATGTCTTATCTGGAAAGTACATACAAGATTATATTTCATCTCGCCCTGAAGTTTCCATTTAAAATATTTGTTATTACGATCAACTAAGACATTAACCAAGAAAATCGATGGATATGCTTGCCAAGTAATGTTTTTTTGTAGCCAAAGAATTTCTATTTTTGTTAAATTACAATAAATAATATTTATAAAAAATAATTACTATAAATAATTAGTCACAATAAACTCATGATCAATAATTTTGAAAAGTACAGTTCTATAAAGACTATATCATATTGTTTTGATCAAATAATTTGTTTTATTTATACAAGGGATGATGGCAATATGGATAAACATCAAACAAGAATTGTTGACAGTTTTAGACTTCTTAATGTTTTTCCCCAACTAAACTGCTTAAGAAACCCCGACACAGCAACTTACATTTATTTAAAACAGATACAAAAAAAAGTAAATAAAATAAAAGACTTCATAGAGCTTGATATTCCTTCCAGAATTAGAATCGCCCATCAGCGTAAACCTGCATGAAAATTACAAAGAAAGAACATTAAATAAAAGGGAAAATTAGAGAGAAGGACCAATAAGGAGTGATATTCAAGGGAGAGGACCATAAAAATTAAAATTATTTAAAAGGACCAAACATACAAATATAAATTTAAAAATACTACCTCATACAAGCCTCCTACATTTTCTCCTACATTTTATTTTTAAAACTAATGTGAATTAATAAATTTTACTAAATTAAACATGGTTTCTCTCAAAATTTAAACTTACATAAAAATTAATTAAAAAATAATCAAATATTGTTCAATCATGTAAAAATTAAAATTTTTTTTTTTATAAAACCATCACAGACTTTCATTGAAAATAAAAGTTATATAATTTTATTAAATTTAGATTATTAGATAAATAATTTTAAAAATTTTAAAGAAAATTATTTCATTAAATTTCTTAACATTACATGAATTTTTTATTTTAAAATCTGATATAAATTTCCTATAAAATAAAAATAATAAGTAATAAAAATTTTCTTTGAATTTTTTAAAACCATGTATATAATAAATTATATAATAATCTATTTTAATTTTAAGTTTTAAAACCACACCGTTAGTTAAAAAGAAAATTTTAAATTTTTATAAGGAAAATAAAATTATAATTTTTACACAAATAAACAATGTTTGCAGATTTTCTAAGTTAAGTTTGAAAACTTTGAGAAAAATCAGGTTTAATTTAGTGAAATTTGTTGATTCGCATTAGTTTAAAAATAAAATGTGGGAGGGAATATAGGAAAAAATGTAGGAGGTTTGGATAGAGACAATATGGTATTTTTAAATTTATATTTGTATATTTTGTCCTTTTATATAATTTTAATTTTTTGGATCCTCTTCCATAAATATCATTCCCCAGTGGTCCATCTCTCTAATTCATCATTACAAAGAAGTGTTAAAATTCCTTGTTAATTAGCTCATTAATTTTTATAGCCGTTAATTATCATCCTGATTAATGATGAGTATACGTAAATACTTAAGATCGTTAAAATTTCTCCTATTGTGTACGTGTTCTGAAACCATGTAAAAAAGTTCTTTTCCACTTTAGGAGACAAAATTTTTCACACAGCATAACATAAAATCACTTAAAATATGCCAATCTAAACACTCCATGTGTGTTTAATTATGAGATGAAGTGAAATTCACTTTCTTGATAAATAAAGGTTTTCATGTTTATGGAAGAGAGTTTTCCTATTCTCCTATTAAACCAAATGAACCAATCCCTTTGTTTGGTTTGAGGAGAATGGGGGAAAAAAAAATTTGATGAGTTTAATTCAGAAAAATAGACAAGTGGATCAGAAAATTTTGACAGAGAAAAAATGTAAGAAAAAATTAGTTGAAAACTTTCAACCCCTCCTCGTACATTATAAGAAAAAATGAACTCATTAAGAGTTTTCCTTCTTTCTCTCTCACTTCATTCCTCTCAAACCAAAACAAAGGGTCAAGAAATTCAAAGTATACAGAAATACGATAAAAATAATAAATTGCCTAGCATATGAATGAATTGTAATTACCCAATTTCAAGGTCGCCTTGCATGGTCTTCAATATCAGATTTCTTGCTCTTTCTTGGGTTTGAAGGTTTTGGGGTTTCATAATGGCTGCCATAACCAGCATTATCTGCGAGGCTTTCTTCCATGCTCTTCTTTGAGCTTGGAGCATGAGAAGACCTCTTATGGGAATCATCTTGCCTCATAAGGTCTGCAAGATCTTTCTTTTTTGACCCTTTTTGAGTACCACTCATTTTGCCTCAGCAGCAAAATATAAGAACACTAAATATTTTCGGATTTATAATGTATGTTTGTTTCTTCCTAATCTTATGTTGCCCTTTGCCTATTTCAATTGTGGGTTTATATGTTGGCCTATTTATAAAGATCTTAGACGTGTGTGCATACAAATGGACATTTTTGTGAAAATGTGTTTAAATTTCATCAAAGTTTGATCAAAATTTTCTCAAGTTTTGTTCAAAGCCTTCCAAGACTACTGCATTTTGTGGAAATGGTTTACTGAAGTTCCCTTATTCACATAGTTAAATGTTAATGAAAAGTGTGCGCAAATTAAATGAAAAGCTTTGCGAAGATGTGGAACAAATTATTAATGCAATAAGTATATGCAAATGAAAATTCTTTGAAAATTTGGTCCAAATTTCATCAAAGTTGAATCAAAATTGTTTACAAAGTTTTGTGAAAGTTTTATGAAACATGATCGACTTAAAGTTTTATCTAGATAACTTCTAATGTAACCTTAATTAATATGTTTATCTTGATATTAATACTTAAATTCTGTAATCCATGTGGAAATAAAGTTTTAGAAGCTTGATGTAATTATTAGTACACGTTGTTTGTGTCAAACCGGTTCTACAAAATTAAAATGCCAAGTGAGAGAAAATGAGAATTTAGTCTCAACCTAAATTTCTTGAAATTTTCTGAATGAGTTGACTACCGTATGCACGCAGAAAGCTTACTATATTACTGCAACTTCTTTGTTTTTTTTTTTAATTACTATATTACTATAACTTCTACTACTAAACTTGTTATGAAATTATTAAGACGGTGTTTTTGAAATTTCGTGAAAAAGAGCCATATTTTTTTTCCCAATCAATTCAAAGTTTGAAGTAGATTACATTCCCTTTATATAAATTTTTTAATCTTTTTATAAGTAAGATTTTAGAAATAGAATTATAATTATTAATTGACTTTCCGAGAAAGCTCTTCAGCTTTCCAAACTGCAAGAACATTCATTTTTCACCAAAAGGGAAAATCATTTTCTCTATCCTCAGCCACACAAGTAATTTTACTTTATGATATGTTTTGCAAGTCGCATCACATTATAAAAGAATAGAAGACAGAGGAATGGAAATTGAAATAGAATGAAATGATATTACCTAAAACCTCGTTAGATATATTTTAAATAAGACAAAAAACGTATTTTTGCATAATTATGCTTAATAAGGAGTAGAAGATAAAATCGAAGCCAAATATGATAAGAATTGACCATATTATCTTTCATAGTAAAATATCAAGTGAATCATTTTCTTAATATGTGTAATCGGTATATAGCTCGTTACACACGTAAAAAAAAAAAAAACACTTTTGTGACGAAAATTCTTAACATGAACGCTTATTAAATGATCGCAAATTCATTGCAAATCCCTGATAATATTTTGTGTTTCCTTGGTCGTGGGGACTTCCTTATCTCCACGAAACAATTTCAGTTCTCTCAATGTTTAATAAATGGAAAGGGAAATGCCATGCAATTCATGTTAAGTAAACAAAGAATTTCATCAGATACTGCTGTACATCATCGTCGTTTCCTTTAGTCAGTTTTCTTGTGAAGCAAATATGGTACTAATTTTTTATTAATAAATTTTGTTTAATCAAATAGTTTGATAAAAGGAAAAAAATTCCAAAAAACATACCTCTAAAATTTCAAAATCCCAAATCAGGAATGATTACAAAAATATGCTGTCATTTGTTTTTCAAATGTTATTAATTGTTATTAAAATATAGTGAACAAGATTGATTTGGACTTTTAAAATTTAAAAGTATTTTTTTTGGATTCTCCCTTAATAAAATAGCTTGTATACACGTGTGCAGTGTTAATTCATTCATTAAACTCCTACACTTGCTTTTCCCATGGATTCATATTGGATTTCACATGGAGATTTTCTCTAGAGTCTTCATTGCGTAATTATGAAAATTCTAAGGACCTTATTAAGGATTAGATTTACTCTCATGTTATTTATACGAGGAAGAGAAAAGACTTTTTTTTTGGAGGTCCTATTATTGTGTTGACTTTGTTTAGAAAAAATATAATGTATATTAAATAGGGATAAGGTTAAAAAGTTGTTGAATTTTAAATAAGAGTTAATAAAATTTAAAGTTTTTCTTGATTTGTGTGAAACATGTTAGAAGTGATTTATAAATAGGATTTTTTTTGGGACAAAGACTTGTAAATAGAATTAGAGTGAGTACTTATGTGATCTCCTCATCTTGAAAAATTAATCATTAAGTGTCAATTGGCGATAACATAGTAAAAAAAAAAAAGTACTTATCTTTAAAAATGAATTTATCATGAAACATTACAAATTTATAAATTTGTAGATGAACAATCCAAATTTGACTTGACCACTCATTAATTCCTCAATGCTACTTATGGTTGGCACTTTTTTTTTCACTTTTTTTCCCCTTTAAGGAACTTGTCATATTTCGTACACAATTATATTTCATAATATCTTAACTTTCTACATATTATTATTTAAATTTAAAATTTTAAAAAATTAAAATATCAGTAACTTCCTAACCCATCATTAATAATTAAGCAAATTTTAGGAGGCTATTTTAGTCAGTAAACTTTCAATCTCAAGATTAAAATTGCAATACCCAGGGGGTGTGGTCCTGGTCAATCCCATGAGTGTGGTATTAAGCAATCCCAAGTATTGACAAGTAATTTGTACCAAACATGTCAAATTGAGTCATTCCCAATCCCAACCCCCGATTCCCACGTACCAAACAGAGACTTAGCAGTTGGCATTAGCAAATAATTTATTCAACAGTTGGCATTAGCAAATAATTTATTCAAATAAACGAATGAGAGGCGTTCCACAGGAATACAAATGTGACAAGAGAAACAAGTGCCAAACACCCCTGCGCTTGTCTATATGGGTGCATCTATAGCATCCTCTACACGTATTTCCCATTCAAACTAGCAACTTCAGATGAGAATTAAATGGAAGTGAGAAAAACAGGGCGGCATTATATGCCGAGATTCGCTCCGCTTCGGAGCTTCGACTCCTCCTGGTCTCTTCCTCTGATTGACTCAATCCGTCATTTCCCGAGGTGCAAGGTACAAGCTCATGTTTCCTGTGGTGTCAATTGGCGAGAGAACCGGCGGGAGACAGCGAGAGGAGTCAAAGAGGATGGAGGGGAGAGAAGGGGAAAAAAGGTCATTTCATGGATAGTGCGTGAGAGAGTGACAGAGGGTGTGTTTGGATGAAACCAAACCGTGGTTTGGAAAAGTGATTCTGAAAAATAGATTTTGGGAAGAATAGATTCTGGAAAGAATAGATTTTATGAAAAAGTGATTTTGAGAAATGAGAGTGTTTGGATAGTTGTTATCAGAAGCACTTTTTATATATACAAATTACTAAAAAAAAGACATAAGTTAATATGATAATTACAAAAAAAAATAGATTTTATGATATATTTTAATTTGAAGGAATAAAATTGTTAATAATATATTTTTTATTAACATAATTAATAATACATAAGATAATATAATTAATAAATAATTAATATGCATATATATTTATAAAATATAAGATTAAATATGTTTATAAAAAAATAACAAGATACATATCTTATAGTCTCTCACACTCTCCTTTTTTTCTCCAAAAACAAAATTTTTTTGTTTTTTTCAAAACTATAGTTTTAGTTTTTAGGTGGATGTTTGGGTGATTTATTCCCCAAACCATGGTTTGGGGTGTCACCCAAACACATCCAGAGTGTGTTTTCTTTGCTCTGTGTTGTCAGAAAGAGGAAGGAAGGAGACGGTGAGAGGGAGGCAAAGAAAGGAAGACTCAGTTGACTTGGATTGAGGGAACAGAGTCGACGAAAATGAGAGAGATAGCGGGCCGGAGAGTTGAAATTGTGCATTTAGTGGGACCCACGGAAGAAACCTAGGGACATTTGGGACGATTAAACGGTGATGATATTTTTGTCCTGTTTTAAAATACCCATGTACTATATCATATATTATTTTGATCAAATAATTTGCTTTATTTATACAAGGAACGATGGCAATATGGATAAACATTAAACAAGAATGGTTGACAGTTTTAGACTACTTAATATTTTCCCCCAACCAAACTATTTAATAAACCCCGACACAACAACTTACATTTATTTGAAACACAGAGATATTGAAAAAAGGTAAATAAAATAAAAGATTTCATAGAGCTTGTTATTTCTTTCAGCATTAGGGGTCTCCCTAAACCTGCATGAAAAATAAAAAGAAAAGACAATAAATAAAATCATCACAAAAAATTGTTAAAACTACTTATTAATTAGCTCTTTAATCTTTATAGCCATTACTTATCATCCTAATAAATTAATGATGAGTATACGTAAATGCTTAAGATCGATAAAATTTGTCTCTTATTGTGTAGGTGTTTTGCAACCATGTAAAAAAGGTTCTTTTGCATTTTACGAGGCAAAATTTCTCACACTACATAACATAAGATCATTTGAAGTATGCCAATCTAAACACTCCATGTGTGTTTATTTATGAGATGAAGTGATATTCACTTTCGTGATCAATAATGGTTTTCATGTTTATGGAAGAGAGTTTTCCTACTCTCATATTAAAGCAAATGAACCAAACCTTGTTTGGTTTGAGGAGAATGCATGGAGGAAGGCGAATGGAAAAACAAATTTTAATGAGCTTAATTCAGAAAAATAGGCAAGTGGATCATAAAATTTTGATAGAAAGAAAATGGAAGAAAAAATTAGTTGAAAATTTTCAACCCCACTTCGTACATTATAAAGAAAAAAATGAACTCATTAGAATTTTTCCCTTTTGCCTTTCTCACTCCATTCCCCTGCAACCAAAACAAAGGGTCAAGAAATTCAAAGTATACAAAAATACAATAAAAGTAATAAATTACCTAGCATATATGGATGAGTTGTAATTACTTCTTTTGGCGCGGGCCCGCAACGTTATTAAAATCAGGTTTCTTGCTCTCCCCTGGGTTTGAAGATTTTGCAGTTTCATGATGGCTGCCAGAACCAGCAACGTTATTAAGATCAGGTTTCTTGCTCTCGTTTGAGCTTGGAGCATGAGAAGACCTCTTATGGGAATCATCTTGCCTCATAAGGTCTGCAAGATCTTTCTTTTTTGACCATTTTTGAGAACCACTCATTTTGCGTCAGCAGCAAAATATAAGAACACTAAATATTTTGGGATTTATAATGTATGTTTGTTTCTTCCTAATCTTATTTTGCTCTTTGCCTACTTCAATCGTGGATTTATATGTTGTCTTATTTATAAGGATCTTAGACGTGTGTGCATTCAAATGGACATTTTTGTGAAAATGTGTTTAAATTTCATCAAAGTTTGATCAAAATTTTCTCAAGTTTTGTTCAAAGCCTTCCAAGACTATTGCATTTTGTGGAAATGGTTTACTGAATTTCCCTTATGCACGTAGTTAAATGTTAATGAAAAGTGGTGCAAATTAAATGAAAAGCTTTGCGAAGATGTGGAACAAATTATTAATATAATAAGTGTGTGCAAATGAAAATTCTTTGAAAAATGGGTCCAAATTTCATCAAAGTTGTATCAAATTTGTTTGAAGCTTTCGTAACATAACCCAACGAAAGTTTTAGAATGTTTATGAAAATTTTATGAAACATGATCGACTTAAAGTTTTATCATGGTAACTTCTAATGTAACCTTAATTAATAGGTTTATCTTGATATTAATACTTAAATTCTGTAATCCATGTGGAAATAAAGTTTTAGAAGCTTTGATGTAATTATGAGTACACATTGTGTGTATCAAACCGGTTCTGCAGAATTAAAATTCCAAATGAGAGAAAATGAGAATTTAGTCTCAACCAAAATTTCTTGAAATTTTCTGAATGAGTTGACTACCATTTGCGCGCAGGCAAAGATTTATGAAACGTTATTACTATATTACTACAACTTCTTTCTTTTCTTTTCTCTTTTTATTTTATTACTGTATTACTATAACTTCTGCTACTAAACATTTTATGAAATTACCAAGATGGTGTTTTTGAAATTTCCTGAAAAAGAGCTGTATATTTTTTTCCCAATCAATTCAAAGTTTGAAGATTACATTGCCTTTATATAAATTTTTAAACCTTTTTATAAGTAATATTTTAGAAATAGAATTATAATTATTAATTGACTTTTGAAGTTACTAAGACGGTGTTTTTGAAATTTCCTGAAAAAGAGCTGTATATTTTTTTTTCCAATCAATTCAAAGTTTGAAGATTACATTCCCTTTATATAAATTTTTTAACCTTTTTATAAGTAAGATTTTAGAAATAGAATTATAATTATTAATTGACTTTCCCAGAACGCTCTTCAGCTTTCCAAACTACGAGATCACATTCATTTTTCGCCAAAAGGGAAAATCATTTTCTCTATCCTCAGCCACACAAGTAATTTTACTTTATGGTATGTTTTGCAAGTTGCATCTCATTATAGAAGAATAGAAGAAAGAGGAATGGAAATTGAAATAGAATGAAATGATATTACCTAAAACCTCGTTAGACATATTTTAAATGAGGGAAAAATGTATTTTTGCATAATTATGCTAAATATGGGGTAGAAAATAAAATCGAAGCCAAATATGATAAGAATTGACCAGATTATCTTCCATAGTAAAATATGAAGTGAATCATTTTCTTAACATGTAGAAACAAGTTTGACTCTCTCTCTCTCTCTATATATATATATGTATATATATATTCCGTAATCGGCATAGCTCGTTACACACGTAAAAACCACTTCTGTGACAAATATTCTTAACATGAACGCTTATTTAATCATCACAGATTCATTGCAAATCCCTAATAACATTTTTTTGGTTTTCCCTGGTCGTGCTGACTTCCTTATCGCCACAAAACAATTTCAATTCTCTCAATGTTTAATGAAATGGAAAGGGAAATGCCATGAAATTCATGTCAACTAAACGAAGAATTTCATCAGATACTACTGTACATCATTTTCATTTCCTTTAATGTGAAGCAAATATGGTACTAACTCTTTTGGGTTAAGGTTTTAAAATGCTCTGAAAGTTTCTATGAAGGAACATCCAGCACTTGGAATTTTTTTTTTGGCTTTAATATGCCTTGAAAGTTTTATTTCATAACATTTAACCACAACTAACACTGACTGTTAATGTTGGAATATAAATATGAAAAGGAAAATGCGTACTAGGTCAAATCCATGTTCGGATTTAGGTCATTTTTCACTACCAAAAAAAAAAACTAAAAACTGAAGCAGTTTTTTTTGTAGCAGTTACAATAAACCGCTACAAAATAAGACATTGTAGCCGTTTTTACATATTTGTATCAGTTTACCCAACCATCACTTTGTATCACACATTGTAGCAGTTATATGCTCAAATAACTGCTACAAATTTGGCACCAACTGGCAGGAGATTGGTGCCAAATTTGTAGTGGTTTATTAGCTGCGGTTCTATAATAATAACCACAACAAATTGTTTGTAGCGGTTTATTTGTAGCAGTTGTCCAATAGCCAGAAGATGAACCATTTTATTTTTATAGCGGTTGTACATAAAACTGCAACAAATGTTAACCATTTGCAGTGGTTATAGGTTAATTGCTACAAATTTTTCACAGTTTGTAGCAATTTTTTAAACAACCGTGATAAAGTGTTGAGTTATTCAACACAAACAAGACACGTGTCACAATTTTGTAGCGATTTGTCAGTAAACCGCTACAAATATCAACATTTGTTAAAACCGCTATAAAATTCTGGCTTCTATATAAGCACTCCCCCCTTGTTTCACTTTTGCCATGTGTGTGTGGAGAGGTTCTGTCAAAATTTTTCCTGAACTCCACTGTAGCTCCAAATCTACTTCTAGCTACCCAGATGCGAATATATGTTCATTTATTATTTAATTTGTTTAATAGTTACAGCATTTAAATATTTAATCAGTGTTGTATTAATTTACTATTTATTTTAGTTTGCTTATTTAGTTGATATTAATATTGTTTGAATTCATAATTATATCTGGTATTGTTTTAAATTTTTGTAGTTTGCATGTTAGTTATAATTATTTAATAATAAAATATATTTATCTAGTAATTAATTTAAATGACATGAGGAGTGATATTATTTTAATTACAATTTTTTGTATTTTATTTAATTCGAGAAACTTAGTTTTTTTTAATTATTAATTACGATTTGGAAGATAATTATAACATGTTTAAAATTTATTAAATTCATACTTAAACAGTTTGTATTTTGTATTTTGCTTAATTAGTTATATGTGATTTAGGTTGTTGAATTAGTTAATTGTGATGATCATATATCTTATTGTCTTCAATTTTTTTAGTTTGCATGTTATTTGTAATTGTTTAATGATAAATTTTGTTTATTTAGTAATTAATTTTATTAGACACTAGGAGTGATATTATTTTAATTATATTTTGCAGTATTTTATTTAATTTCAGAAACTTGAAGTTGGTTTATATTTTTAAATTTTTATTTATGGTTTCAAATGTAATTGTAAAATGTTTAGAATTTATTAAAGTTATATTTAAATAAATTTGTATTTTGTATTGTTTAATTAATTATTTGTGGTTTAAATAGCATGGCTCATCAAGATAGTAAAGATCCTGTTGAGCCAACGAGACCCTCTCAGCATCTTGAATAGCCTGGGTCGTCTGAGGAGCCCACAGAGGAGGATGAGGGGCCCATGATCAATATGGAGGATTATGAGATCGATGAGCATTTCGATCTCCATCTAGATTCTAGAGGGGGATGAGGGCGAATTCGAGGGTGATGTGGCGAGAGAGGTACAGGGCTTGGAGGAGGAAGAGGAGGAGGACCAGCAGAAGCAGCAGTCATGTTGACCTGGTGGACGATTGAGTAGTTAGGAGGTGGAGGTTGTGGGTAAGTGAAATAAGTTATTTAATATTAATAATTAAATGTTATTAATATTATCTGATTATCAATTTAATTATGCAGACCAAGTTGGTAATAGGTCCATGAGGAGACTAAACGTGAAGGACATGCATTACATACAGGATGCACATGTCACAGTTCCTCTGAATGAGCACAGTCAACCGACTGAGCTGGGAGGACATCTGTTTAACCGGTATCCAACTTATCTAGGTGGGCAATACATGTTGTTTTCCATCTACGAGCCTACCTGGAAGAGGATGTCACGGAAGAACAAGAATGATGCCTGGGAACTGTTGAAGGTAATTAATTAAGATTTGAAATTTAGGATTAAATATTTTTCTTAAAATAATTATGAGTTACATTATGAATTTGATTTATTAGTAATTAAATCATAATTTTATTATTTAATTGCAGAAAAAATTCATTGTAGGGGATAACATGAAGACATATGCAGTGAAGAAGTTAGGGAAGGGCTGGAAGAACAGGAGGGGTTGCTTGTACAATACAAAGAAAGGCAATGGAATGAGATCCCTTGAGGAGATGTAGGCAGATGTGCCAAATGGCATCCCTGCCAACGACTGGGCATTATTTGTCTAGCTTAAGGCGACACCTGAGCAAAGGGTATGACTTTAATTTATTGCATTATTGCCATGTTTTAAAAGCCGGACCGGACATCAAGCCGAAAATGCTAACGGGTCATGGTTTAAACGATCAGATCGGTCAGACCGTTCAGTTGGACTAATAACATAATAATTATATTAAAAATAATATTATATACCTATAATAATATATATGCAAAAAATAAAATATCAAATTATTAAAAAATTTTAAGAAAATTGAATAGTGTAGTTATACATATACATTTAACTTTATATTAATCATTTCATATTCTAACAAACTAGCATTTTATATAAAAATATATAAACAATTACTGAACGAGAATATATAAACAAATTTTATATGACAATGAAATTAACAATATACAAATAAGAAATGAAAAACAAAAAAATTTGTGTATATATATAAATAATTTTCTGATTTTCATTTATTGAAAGTCCTGTCTTGTCAGCCTTCACGTATCAGTAGGTAAAATAAATTTAAAATTTACTTTCTCCTTTTCAAATCAGAAACTTTGTTGCAGTACTTTTTCCTCTACAGCTTTGTTTTTTCTCTCATTATCAAAGTGAAACTTGGCGACCTCCTTCTTTCAAATGCCATGAATGAGAACCGCAGGGACTTGCAATTATGGAGGGAAAAAACTAAAAAAGTGAAAGAAAATGTCACTGGTATGTTTTATTTGGCATTGATTTTTACTTTCGTCCTTCGTCCTCACTGTTATCTCTCTCTCCCCTTTTTTTTCCCATGGCTGTTCCTTCTCTGAGTGCAGATTGGGAGGGGCAAGTGGAACATTTCAGATCCGTCTAGTTCCCTTAAAACCATTACGGATTCTGGCTTGCCTCCGGCTTCTGGCTTAAATGCCAGTTTAAAGCGGATCAAAATGGCTCAACCCTTTAGACGGTCGAAACCTGTAAAACCAACCAGTGAGGAGGACGGGTAACGGCCGGACCGGTCCAGCTTTCAAAACCTGCATACAAGTTATTGCCATACAAGTTAACTAAATTTGTTATATTTTTATTGCAGCGTCTTTCTCAGAGAAACACCGTGAGCTGGAACCATCAGGATATCCAGCATACAGTCGGTTTGAAGACATTTGTTGTGACCTATAATGAGATTATAAGTAATACTGCAAATTTAATCAAATTATACGTACATGTACATATATATATGTGAATATAAATAATAAAAATGTTTTTTTTGTTTTATCATAAATTGGAAGGGGAGGAAGATGGAGCAGGAGGAGGGACAAATGCCCACCTATGGCGAGATGTGGCCGCAGCTCCATAGGCATGGGGACAGCACTTCTATATCTAAGCGAGCCGAGGAAGTTGCTGTTAATATTTAATTACAATTTTATTATTTATTTAGTATTTAAATTTAATGTTCACATTTTTATTGCTAATATTATGTTAATTTCATTTAAATTGATTAAATTGTTTTAGCAAGAGAGGATGACCCAAAGTATTGCAGAACTTCGAGAGTCCCAAGGGTCAGCTGTGGACTCTACTATCCCACTTAGGGCAGGCTTAGCCAGGCCCAAGCACCCGGGATGAGTTAGGGGGCTCAGTTTGGCACCATACTGAGTGCCACTTACGGTCAAGCCATCATTCGTCTTCTAAGGCGAGGACGTCCCAGTCAGCAGCAGCAACACACAAGACCTTTTATGGCACGAGGCGTCTGAGAGCCATCAGTCAAGCAGCTTATTGAGGAGATTGAGGCCCAATTTTAGGCTTGTGGGGCCCAGTTTAAAGCTCATGAGATCACGATGCAGGCCAAATATGAGTAGTGGATGGAAGCTGCCAATGTGATGATGGAGATTTTTTGGCGAAGGGTAGCTCCTGACATTCCTGCTCCTGTGTTGCTTGATATTTCCATCGATGATGATCTTCCACTGCAGCTGCAACCCCACTTGTAGCCCCAGCCCTAGCCCCAACTCGATGCGGATGATGATTTTGTAGAGTCATCGTAGAGGGCCGACATTTGAGGATTTTTTTCTATTTTTATTATCAGTCAAACTTTTATTTATTTATGGATTACTATAATTAATAATTGAATTTTAATTTTTATGCAATTCTAAATAGTTGAATTAGCATTAGAATTTTTTTTATTTAAAAGTCATTCGATATAATTAAACATAAATTAAATTTATTAATTAAATTAAAACGCAACTATTAAATTAGAAATTGAAATTAATAAAAACAATATAGTCAAATTAAAATAATATATAATTCAATTCTAATTTATTAAAATAGAAATTATTAAATTTTCAAAAAAGAATATTTATATTGGATAAATAAAATAATATTTCAAAGTTTAATTAAAAGTTTATATTCAGTTCTAAATAGTTGAATTAGTATTAGCATTTTTTATCATTTAAAAGTTATTTGACAAAATTAAACATGAATTAAATTCATTAATTAAATTAAAACGTAACTATTAAATTTGAAATTGAAGTTAACAAAAGCAATATTTATATTGGATTAAAAAATATTTAGTGGAGGTAATAATTTGTAACGGTTATAAAACCGCAATAAAATTTAAATTTCAAATGAAATTTCCCTCCACTTCTAAAATTTGTAGCAGTTTCATTAACTACTATACATTGAAAAAACCGTAATAAAGTTAAAAATTTGAAATTTCCCTCCCTCTTGTTTTGTAGTGGTTAAATCATTGCTATAAATATTTGATCGTTGGAATTAGTAGTGGTTTATCATTTTGCTGTGATTTTTAACCATTACAAATATTTGACTGTTGACATTAGCAGTAGTTTTAGCATTCTGTAGCGGTTATTTAACCGCTACAGATTGTCGACCATTACTTTACTTCCTTTTAACCATCTTAAATGTTCCAGTTACTATTTACACTTCCATTTGAGCTTTCTCTGAAATCTTTCCCTACTCTCACTTGCATAAATCATGGATAAGTCATGGATCAAGTTGCTATGTACGTCCTAACCGTATTTGGTTGGATTAATCTCGTTCATAGAATTTGCTTCTGCAAATGCAACTACTAATGGTAAGCTTCTTTGTCCATGTCCTAAATGCAATTTCAATAAGTGGCACCATAAGATGTTGTTAGACACCATTTAATTTTGAAGCCTTTCCCACAAAATTATACATTTTGGTCTTTCCATGGTGAACAACACAATATGATTGCTCAGTCAACTCCTGTAATTTCCCGAATGGGAGTTGAAACGGAGGAGTCTGACCCCATTAATGACGTTGTGCATGATGCATTTGGGATTCATGAACATATATCAACTAAAGAAGTACAGAGACCTGAACCAGAGTTCCCAAGAAACGAAGCGGCTCGAAGTTTTTTTGATCTCATTGATGATGCAGATAAGCCTTTATACCATGGGTGTACAAAGTACTCAAAGTTATCATTCTTAATAAAGCTATATCATATAAAATGCTTATACGGTATCACAGACAAGGCAATGCCAGTGCTCTTGAAATTATTGACAGACGCATTCTCTCATGCAAATTTCCCATCATCATTTTATGAAGCGAAAAAGATTATTAACAAGCTTGGCTTGAACTACATTAAAATTGATGCCTGCCCAAATGATTGTATGTTATATTACGGAGAGCATGCCAGCAAAGTGACTTGTATAAAGGTGTAAGACATCAAGGTACAAGCCCACACGGAAGGGGAAAAAGCAGAAGAAGAAACTTGCAAAGATTCTAAGGTATTAGTTGCTTTAATATTTGCTTAAATTTTTTAAAAATTATGTCATTATTAAACTAATAATAATTGCTTTAATTTTCTTTGCATATTATGTCATTAATAAACTAATATAATTGCTTTAATTTTTCTTTACAAATTATATTGTTAATGAGGTAATAATATATTTGTTTTATTATTTTTTAAAATTATTTTATTACTATAGTAATATATTTGCAAATTCATTTTTTAAAATTATTTTGTTAATCAACTACTATATATTTTCATATTTCAATTCTTAGATACCTTCCTTTGAAGCCGCGGCTGCAAAGAATATCTATGTCATCAAAAATGACAGAGCATATGCGGTGGCATGATGTTGACAAAGATCCAGATGGCAAGTTAAGACATCCACAAAATTCTGAGGCATGGAAAGCATTAATCTTAGAGTTTCCAGATTTTGCTGCTAATCCTAGAAATGTCTGACTTTCATTGGCAA
Source organism: Neltuma alba (assembly GCF_004799145.2). NCBI lineage: Eukaryota > Viridiplantae > Streptophyta > Magnoliopsida > Fabales > Fabaceae > Neltuma > Neltuma alba. The sequence continues at coordinate 89,443 of NW_021636864.1, forward strand.
GCAATGGTTTTAATCCCTTTAGTAGCATGAGCACCAGTTACAGTATATGGCCTGTGATGTTAATTCCGTACAATCTCTCATCTTGAATGTGCATGAAACCGAGCTCTTTTTTGCTATCCATGATCATTCCTGGCAAGAAAGCACTTGCAAATGATATAAACATCTACCTACAACCATTGATATAGGAATTGATCAAACTATGGACTAATGGTGTGGAATCCTATGACTCATATGAGAAAAAGCTTTTCAACCTTCGCGCAGCGTTAATGTGGACAATTAGTGATTTTCTTAGGTTGGAAACATTATCTGGTTGGAACATACAAATGAGGTTGGCTTGTCCTAAGTGTAACTTTGACTTCAAACTTGAGCGCCTTCCACATAGTCGTAAATTCAAAGCACCAGCGACTTCATTGGTCACCGACAGTTCCTCGATTCGAAGCACAGATTTAGATTGCAATGGAATCGCTTCAATGGTAAACAAGAAAAGAGAGATCCTCCTCTTACTTTATCTAGCATGGATATATTTCAACAGCAAGAGGGTGTTGATGTCGAGTTTGGCAAGATTGACAAAGTTGAACGAGGCGAACGACCTTCTTATGGCACATCTGATGGTTAGCCAATGCAATGGCAGAAAAGAAGTATCTTCTTCACCCTTTCCTATTGGAAATTTAATTTGATCTGCCACAGTATTGATGTCATGCACATCGAAAAGAATGTGTGTGATAATGTGCTGTATATGTTGCTCAATGAACCCCGAAAGTCTAAAGACCACCTCTCTGCTAGGAAAGATTTACAAGCCCTTGGAATTCATCCAGATACTTGGCCTGATGATAATGACAGGTTTCGACCAACTAAATTCACATTGATGAAACAGAACAAGGATATCTTCCTGTCAACATTAAAGAAAATAAAAGCCCCTGATAGATATTCCAGCAACATCTTAAGGTGTATTGATATGCAGGCTCAAAAGGTTATTGGGTTGAAGAGTCATGGCTTGCATGTTTTGATACAACAATTACTTCCTTTGGCACTTAGAAACACACTCCCTCCTGATGTCTCTATGATTTTAGCAGAACTGTGTTCATTTTTCAAAAAGTTATGTGCAAAGGTTTTGATACTCGAGGAGCTAGATCAACTGCAGAATAAAATAATTTCAACGCTTTATCATTTGAAGATGATATTTCCTCCGTCCTTCTTTATTGTCACGGTTCATCTTATAGTCTATCTTGTTTGAGAAGCAAAACTTGCTAGCCCAATTCAATATCAATGGATGTACCCAATTGAAAGGTGTGTTATATTATCTCTTTCCATTTCCACATTTTAATCTCAATTATAGATAATTATTAATTATTAATTAATTTAGGAAAATTAAAATCCTATGTCAGGAATAAAGCATGGCCAAAGGGGTCAATAGCAGAGGGTTATACTGGAGATGAGGTCCTAACTTTTTGTTCCAGATGCTTTGACGACATCAAGACATCTTTCAATCGCCCCCCACACATTGACGATTATCCACTAGGTCCTTCCAATTCAAGCGACTTCTTCCCTCCTATTGGGAAACCTGTGGAAGCGTTTGAATACTTCAAACTAACTCCTGCTAAGAAGTTACAAGCACGCAGACATGTCTTGATAAATTGCACTCAAGTTGAACCTTTTCTCCAGTAAGCTGTACACTGATTTTCTTTTTTATTTTTAAAATTTCTTCATCATTGCCTTCTTTAACAAATAACACCATAGGAAATTTAAAAGATATGTCAGGTGGCAGCTACGAGTTCATTCACAAGCATATGTTGATGTTGATAAGAGAGTCCATAGAGAATTTTTGAGTTGGTTTTCATGTCAAATACGTAATGACAACAATCGCCACATAGTTGAACTCAAAAGTCTTACATATGGTCCGTTTGATGATGCTAGGAGGTTTATTGCATATAATGTCAATGGGGTTCAAGTGTTGTATACTAGCGCGTGATCAGGGTTTGCTCACACAAAACTCTAGAGTTTTTGGTATGTTTGGAATGAGGAGTTATGCTAGTACCAGTGACAGCACATACGATTTGGAGGCATTCCTTACTATAGAAAGTTGATTGATATTGTTGCGTTAAATTATCAAAAACTTTTCACTGTCACTCTATTCAAGTGTTGTTGGGCAAATACGACAACTCTTCATGGACTCACTATTGACAAATTGGACATCACATTTGTTAATTTCTCTAGGCTTGTTCATATAGGAGAATCTGAAGATCATGAGCCATACATTCTTGCCTCTGAGGCACACCAGGTTTATTATCTTGAGGACGAGAAACATAAAGATTGGAGTGTAGTCGTTCACCTCATGCCGCGAGATCTTTATGACATGGGTGATGATAGTGATGACATGGGTGATGATGGTGAACCCTTCTAACTAACGAATTTTGAAAATTTCTTCTTTGAAGGAGATAATAATTTACCAATTGTTAGGTATTCCTTTTTATATATATAATTTTGGTTTATTTTTGTTACATTAATTAACAATATATGTTTTAATTTTAATTTATATGTGTTATAATTATTTCTTATTATTTGACTTTATATATCTTTTTTTAGGCAACGTGATGTAGACTAAATTTTCAACAGTTCATTCCAAACCATTTTTTCAAAATTAATAAATTTTTTAACAAAATTTTAATATTTGTAGCGGTTAAAAAACCGCTACAACAAACAAAACAGTTACAAATATTAAACTGCTACAAAATGAACATAATCGCTGCAAATGTCACCCGCCCTCTATAAATACCCCTACTCTTTCTCTCATTTTTCACACGTCCTCCACCTCTCCTCCTTTCCTTTAATATTCCTCCCCTCATTTTCAGATTGTAAGTTTTTTTAATTGTTTATTTATTTTTATTTTCTCATATTATTTAATTTAAATTTGCTAAGATTTTTTTTATTTTTTCATGCAGGATTTATTTACTTTTATTTTCTACTCTTTCCAATTTATTTCTTATCTTCATAAATAACATTTTAGAAATTTTTAAAATTTTTTTAATTATAAAATTGTAGATCTTCTAATAATATTTATTTAATATTTAAAATGTTAATAAAATTTCCTTATATAACAAAAATTTGAATAAAATGTAATTAAAAATCTGATAACAAATTTAATTTCAAAATTATATTTGCAAATCATATTTAATTTATTATATTTTATCTTCAAAATTTAATTAATTGCAAACCTGATAACAAATTTTTTTTAATTTCAACGTAACATTTGTAGTGGTTCTGTAACCATTATGAAAAATAAAATTAAATAATATTTTCACAATTGTAGCAGCTCATAACCACCGCAAAATCCTCCCGGTGGCGCCATTTTTTGAAAATTTTGCCATTTGTAGTGGTTAAATAACTGCTACAAAATTTGCCACCAAACTAAATTTTGTGATTCCCACCGGACGAAAATTTATGTCGACCATTAGTAGTGATTTTGTTAACTGCTACAAAATTTCAAATTTCAATTCCCACCTACCCACAGGCATTTGTAGCAGTTTTTTGACCTTTATAAACTGCCTGAAAGTGATCTCATTCCTTGCGTCATTAGTAGCGGTTGGATAATCGCTACCAATTTCTATAGCGGTTTACCATCCTGCGCCGCGATTTGTTTGAACTGCTATGAAACCGTTTGCTTCGGTGGTTTTTGTATGGTTATCATAACCGCTACAAATCACCTATTTTAACTGCTACAAATTACCCCTCTTTTTGTAGTGTTTTTAGAACTCTATAAGTTGATTTACTAGTACTCACATAGAGTTTAGACTACTTGAGTCAAAACTTGAGTGGTACAGCAAAGTGCCACACAAGAGAGAATAGAGAGAAAAGGAGAGAAAACTCTATGGCTATGGTGAAGAGAAAGGAGGCGAGGCACCTCCTATTTATGTATGGGGCCAAGATGACCACAATTTAGGAAGGTGCAATCTCATCCATTTATGATAGGATAATATTCCGATTACTTTTAATTCACAATGTACAATTAATGCCTAATTAATTTATCTTCAATCTTCAATTAAGACCTTAATAGTTGATTCATTTCCTAGTAAATCAACAATTTCCTCTTAATTATGATTGATTTCCTTAATCAAAGAGATTCTCCACTCTTAGATCAAGTAGTCCGACCCATCAAGGGCAGACTTAAACCCATTATCCAACATCTCCTACTCACCTTTGATGGGTCAACCATTGTGCAATTCTCCTATTACTCTTATTTCATACTCGGTGTCTACTATGACCGTGTGAACATGACATCTTCAATTATGGATGCTTGTATACTAGAAGTCACGTACAGGATTAGTACCTAAGGATATCCTAGATATACCTGCAAGTTTATATATTGCTTCAAATGCCCTAGATTCACCTATACACATCACCAGTGGCATATCTAATCCCTCTTGAGTTCCTACTTAACTCATATTACCTATTCATGTGCATAGCATCCACACGTACAAGTTGCTTAGATAACTTAGTAAAGGACCGATCACAAACACTAGCATAGCTGTGTAATTCAAGATAAATCTTCCTTGTGACTGATTATCAATTGGATCTAACCTAGTCTCTCTCCCTGTGTTGGCCTATTAGATCAAATCATTCATAACCATAAGGTACAAGCTAAAGTAGTTGTCACCAAATTATCCCCTCATGATGTTGTCTAAGTCTTAAGGGCATTATGAAAGGATTTTTCTCCTTTCTAAGACTCACACTGTGATGGAACAGGAATCTTCTACGCACATTCCTTGTTACGTTTTATATAAGCACATGCAGTATGAATTACATATTATAGTGTTGCTGCTTACTTTTTTACAAACTTCAGTTCTAGATATGCATAGTATCTAAATTGGAACTCTTTAACATAAATCCCATCATAATAGAAGAATTCTCTAAGTACAGTTTCATAGATAGTATACATCCATAACTCATTCCAATCTTTGTGTGGATCCATCACATGGTTCATTCTTTGTGTAGACCTCATTTAAGACTTATTTGAGGTGACACATATGCTGTGATACTTCCCAACCCTTACTCACAGCATGGTGATCCTACATTGTCTCATCTTCAATGTTCCTCGTGTGCAAAGAAAGCAATTGCTTGACTGAGAAAGCCAATCTTAACTTGTAGGACGATCAATACCTTGTTGCGTGTACCCCTTATTTAGCAAATATACCTTAGCTTTATCAATTGATATGTTCACCATTTATTTGATAGCACACTTGTTCCAATTGCTTTTTAGCTAGGTGTTAAATCAAATGATTTTCTTACTCGATTGAAATCAATTTCCTCTTGTATGGCCTTTTGCCATTTTTACTTACCATGTCCTCAGCTTGTTAGATGCTTTCAAGGCCTTAGACATCCTCTTTTGGATTGACGATGAAAACTACTCCTCTCTTAGAGGCTTTGTTCATTTTTCTTTTTCATAGTGGGATTTATTGCATAAAACTCTCTTCCTATGTTTGGGTGAGGTCTTTTGGTATCTTCTTGTTGCGATTATGACTTCTCGCATCTTCTTGTAGCATCTCACCTCTTATCTCTTACCTTTTATATCTTTTTGTTGTAAAAGTAGCTCAACCCTTCCACTCGGTTCAATGACATAAGAGATACTTGCTATTTCCTCTTCACTGTTATTCTCCTAAAGAGATTTGGTGTGATTAATGTTCCTCTGCCAAAGTATTTGTTTCCTAAGAATATTATGTCTTTAGATTTTGTCTTAGTCACCAAGCAAATAATCATGTTTACCATTTAAGATGTATTCCATTTGAACGCTTGGAGTATTTGATGAAGATACGCTCTTATCTTTTTTTGACTCTAATTTTTTATGGAAGGAATTATGGATGCATATTGTTTGACACTCATGGTCTTATGACATTTAGGTCTTGCTTATAACATGTCCATAATTCAAAAGGTATCGTTGTGACTAATTTAGAGAGAACTTGGTTAGTTAAGAAAGTTACAGTTGCTAGCTTGTTCTTCAAATGTAAGATCGATAGTTGTATTTGTGCTTTTATTGATCGATCCTGTTTTGGAGTGCCTAGTGTCACATCCTGAAAAATTTATGCTAATATTCAAAGTTAAAAATTGAGTTGAGGGCCAATATAGAAAGCAGACAGAAGGACGATACACCTTTTGATATAAAACCTAGATAGGGTCTAGGCTGATGTTTTTAGAATTATCTATCTAGAAAGGGCAAATTGAGAAAATTTGAGACAAATTCTAAAAAATTTTGAAAAATGGTAAAAAGGTGAATTAGAGGTTTTGGAACTTCAATTAAGGCCGTGGAGGTAAAAATAACATAAAAATAGCTTATTATAGAATTTCCTGAAAACAAAGGTTTTTCAGGAAAAATAGCAAAAATTGAGCAAAAATAATTATTTTAAATATGTAGGGGCCTCAATAATTCTAAGAAGCATGGGGAACAAATATCTAAATATTTAATTGAGTTTATAAAATTGATTCGAGGTCCAGGGAGTACAAGAATTAATTTTAGAAAATTTATTACCAAAGTCTTACTGATAAAACCCTATTTTAGAGAAAATTCAAAATAAATAGTTAGAGGTGGAGCTAAATTCTAAAATTTTTCAGAATCTTTTCTATATTGAAATAGAATTTTTTATGGAGAAAAATATAATTTTGGAGGCCTAATAATTATTGAAAGTTACCAGTAAATAGTAACTAGTAAACTTCAATTTAGCTTGGAATTGATATTTAATGATTAGGCCACTTCTCTTGCTCTTTTCAGATCAGATTTAGTCTTCATTTTGGACCAAGAGGGCCCAAAAAATGTTGTGCAAAATGGTGGGCCAAAAAGTGAAGAGGTTTAAGCCCAATTCAACCCAAAATATCAACGAAAAAATCAAGAAATAAGACACCTAGCAAGATCAAAATATTGGAGGCACTTGGTGACAGCCACATGGCCTCTTACGTGGCAGAAATTCACACCACATGTGAAGGGAAAGAGGTCAGAAATTTTCTCTATAAATACCCTCTAAAATACCTAAAATTCTATGGAAATTGAAAAATATAGGGGAGGTGCTGTCAAATTGAAATCTTGACCTTAAGAGAGGGCCTTTAACTATGCAATTAGGGGAAGAAACATCAAGCTTTGATCGAGGATTAATCAAGGTAAGCTTAAAGCTTGTTTTGGTTAGGAATTCAAGTTGTAACTTAAGGTTATTATGCTATGCATTTCGGTTAGATTGAATATGGTATAGGGAAGGATAGAAGCCTTGCAAATGAATTGGAATTATCATGTTTAAATGGTGTTTGGATTGATTATTGGAAAAAAACCAAATTAGGGATTTTAAGCATACCATTCGGCCATATTGAGTTCATTGGTTAGGAGTTTGTTTTGATATGTTTTGATGATTCCAATGAATTCAAAAGGTATTTTTGTGTAGGGAAACACCAAGAAAAAGTGTTTGGAAGCATTGGAATCAAAATTAAAATTTTTGAATCCCATGCTATAGTTGAAGGGAGAGGAGTGTGATTTTGTTAAATCTAAATTAATATTTGGATTCTACATGAAAAATTTTATAAGAATAAACCAAGAGAATTATGGAATCAAAGAAGGAACAATTATGTCAAAAATCAAGAAAAAAAGGAGATTTAATTAAGTTTAAGGTTAAGTACTTGTAATCAAGCTTGAATGATTGATAATGTGGCTTGTAATTATGCTTGAATTGATAGGTTTTATAGAGAAGAACAAAGGAGAATACCAAACTCTTAAAGAGGCCAAATTAAATCAAGGGCAAGAGGTAGCATTGAATCTATAAATTGAATATTTTTCCTGCTTATTTAATGTGTATGTGTTGCTTGCTTTATTTTGCCATGAAATGATTGGGTTATGCTATGGTATTGGATGCTTTCCTATGCTTAACATGCTTTGGCCAAATGCATAGTGATATGTAATGTGGATATGCCTTAATTTTCTTTATGGCACAATGTGTTAAACATGAGCTTGGGAGATGTTATTAAGCATTGTAACATGTCACATTATGTAAAACATGATTAATATGGAAAATTATAGTTCATTGCTACTGAGATTCTCATGAAATCTCATTTCTTTTTATATGAAAACATGCATTAACTAGGAAGTGGATCAAGCAAAGACAAAGGCAAGGAGTTGGTCTTGGGATAATGAAGCTATGTGATTTTTATGGCTATGTAGTATTATGTTGTATATTGAATAACTTTATTATGATTTTGTAACAAATCTTAGATGTGGTAAACTTAAGATAATGTATTTATAATGTTACATTGCTGTTCATAAATACTGATTTGTTATGGCTGGTTGGTGTGATATGAAAGAAAAGAAAGAAAGTTCAAGAATTTGGGATTAAGGGGATAAAATTACTCTAAAATTGGATGAATTTAGGACACATAAAATAATAAGAAAATGAAAAAGTTTGGACCTAAAATTTTTTCAGGCTTATAGATCTTATTTTAATCTTTAAATTAAGTGGTAGATAATTAAATTTGGAGTTTTGTACTAAGAGTTATACCTTTTTAAAGTTAGGCTAAAATCCTAAAAAATTAAAAAATGACCAAATGAATAGTACAACCTTGCGAATTTCTTGACTCTGTTTTGTAAGGGTATGATACCAATGAGTATTTTTCATTTAAGGGACGTACTATAAGATTTAAATAAAACTTGGAACCACCTTATTTCAATTTTTCTATAATTAGTTATGAATTTTCAAAATTTGTAAAAATTTCAGTGTACTGTGAATAGTAACTCGGGTCCAAGTTTTGAAATGAGGAATTTTCTTACCCTTAAGTCTTGGATAATGATTCCAAATGGTCCTAATTGTGGTATCATACATTAATAAAGATAGGTGTGACAGCTAGGGCTGTTGATTGCTTTGACCGGCCGTGATCTCCAACTTCAAAATGGTCATATATCCCTCATTTGAGCTACATTTTGGGTGTTCTTGGTGTTAGTTGAATTGTCTATTCGAGCACTACACATTTACGCCTTTTGCGCTCCCAAAAAGGGTCCTTTTTCACCCTAGTTTTGAGCTCTATTAATGGCAATTGCAAAAGATTCACCCTCTTCTTTCTTCCATATCTCCTTTTTTTGGACTTATTTTTATGTGTTTTAGGTGTTATTGGAATCGATTTGACAAGCTCTACATGTTTCAGCCCTTGTTGCACATAAATATTCTCATTTTCAAAGACCCAAATTTGAGTTCCAATGGCTGATGGCTTCACAGTTTTGTAACGGCATTCGGTCATGTTTAACTTGTGTTTTATGGATTCTCTAGCTTTGGGAGGACTCAGATTTCTTCCTTACGCACATATGCTTGTTTAAAAACTCAATCCAAAAGCAAAAAAAAAAACAAAAAAAAGGTGAGAAACGAGCTTTCAACAAATGAAAGATGTTGTGCCTAGTTATCGTCATGCTGCGCTTGTGCTCATCCTTGCTCGATCTTACCTATGTTAATTGTTTGCAATTCTCAAGATTCATCTTGCATCCTCTTGGTTTAAACACCAAGCCCAAATCTTACTCACAAGATATGGATATGAACTCAGTATATGAGATTTGATGATCTAAGATCTCATAAATTTCTTACATCACAACCCATTTTCTTACTCTAAAATATTCATGTGCATGTGTTTGGAGTCATTTCTATTGTATTCCCTTTTCCTAGATCTACTCTTTCAAAAATCACTGTAAGTGAACAACTTATAGTTCCCTCTACTGTTCATATGGAAGCATCTATCAGCTAACAAAGGAGATGAAATTCGGGTAGGGGTAATTTAGCAACATCTCCCCAACTTTATATTTCTCCAGTAATATCCCTAATAGTCTAGCTAATATTTCAGGGCTTGAAAGTGCACTAAATTTGAGGTTGAATAAACTTTTTGACGAGACTCCTCAGGAGTTTCCAGCCTTAAGTAAGCTCAGGATCTTAGAGTTCTCCCACAACAAGCTCACCAGCAACCTTCACTGTCTCAGACCTCCAAAATATCGTCTTCCTTAATATCTTGTATAACAAATTCTCTGAGCACATCTCGGACACACCCTTTTGGGCAAAGCTTCCTCTAACTATGTCCCCAACAATCTATTACTCTGCCTCTCCGTAAACTAAGGCGCAGAAGCCAGTCGGCTAAGCTCGAACTGTTAATTTTTGACATGGCAAAGTGTCTCACCACTGGACATTAATTTTGAGTGCGATGTGGTGCCAGAAATTTTTCTAAGTGTAATATTAAGCGTGATGTGGCGATAAGGTGGCATTGTGAGTTCCACGTGTTTTCAATAGTCAAACTTAATATTGAATAACGGTTCAAGGCAAAATTACTATGAAATAAAATTTCCAAGGCGTATTAAAGCACCAAAAAAAAAGAATTCAAGTGCTAAGTATTCATTCACTAAAACTTTCGGGACATTTTAAGACCTTAACCCTTTCATTTTTAAGCAAATAGATTAAGTTGAATGCAACACTCTATAGTATTTTTCTAGCAACATTAAATATTTTAAAAATAACTTTTACACTTTTAACTCTGTAAAATATTTTTTCAGTAATGCCCAAAATTTTACGTTTAAACCATTTTCTTCAATAGCAACAAACATCCTAAACTTAAGATTTTAAGTGTTACTTGAAAAATAATTTAGAATGCTAGATATATAAAAATTACTACTTTTGATTCTTAATATAAGAGCTAGTTGACTAATTTGAATAGATTAATTAAACTAGTTAAGTTAGTCATTTGTAATGAATATGTGTTGTTTTTTTCTAAAATATCCTTGATAATTAAGTATATTAGCTAGAACTACCATTATTACAAGAACTGCTTTAAAAAAATAGATAAAGTAGATTGGAGTCTTATAATTAGGACTAAAATAAAAATCAAACGAACTCTTATATTAAGAATTGAAAGTTGTACTTTAGAATGTTGAGAGTTGTCAGAAAAATAAATTAGAGTGCTAAATGTACAAAAATCAGTTTAGAGCTTAGTGCCATTATAAAAATATTTCACGATGTTAAATGCATTAAAATTAATTTAGAATATTAGGTACTGTTAAAAAGGACTTCGACATCAATGGTTGATGAAATTTTCATACATCATATTCTTTAGCTAATTTTTTTCTTGAGATTCATAATTTCTCATGAAATTTCTCTTTTCAACTTTCCTATAAAATCTTTCATGACTTTCACCCATGAGCGGAAATTTCATGAAAAAATTTGATTTAAAAAAAAAAAGAGAGTGCTCTCATTGAGTCTTCGTTTACAATATGAGCTTGAAAGCCCCAGAAAAAATCCACATGTACTTTCTTCAATACCTCGTAAAAATAAAATGGCAAAGAGTGTCTCCAGATAGCTTAACAACATATATCTTCTCTTTAAAGCTAGGGTAATTATCCTATATTTAGGATCCAGCATTGGCACCCTCACAACATATCTCATTGCATTAACTCCTTCTCTCAATTACGGTGCTATCAACACTTTTTTAAAAAGTTGATGAGTATTTGTGTTTCTTTACAAAAATATGTAATGAAAAAGTAACGGACGTTTGGAAGAATTAATGGGATGATATTTTTGCTCTATTTTAAAAACTTAATGTATATGTTTGCACTTGATTGTTTGATTGTGGTACCATTAGCCCCAATTTTTGGAAAATATAATAGGTATTTTTATAACTTTATCCTTATTTTAATCAAACAATTTATTTTATTTATACATGGAAATGATGTGAATATGTGTGTGTGTGGATAAACATTAAACTAGAAGGCTCGATGCAACACCTCACTTTTATATACTAATAGGATCATTTTAACGTCTGTGAATCACTAACGCCAGGTTTCTGTCCTGGGAAAAGACAGAGAATTTTTTTTTTCCTTTAACATTGGAATATGTTGATCAAATATTTCAAACCTTCAGATAACTGATGAGTGATCCAATATCAACCCTGCTTTCAACTTAATCTATTATCACCTAAAATAATTTCATACTATACAATCTTATAATATTATTTTAAAAAATAAAGCAACGCTCTTGGTTGACAGCATATACGTGCACCTGACAACGCTCACCTCCTTCTTCTAGAGGATACAAAATAATATTTACATAAAGCAAGTAAAGTTACTTGCCCAAATATTTTGCTATAAAATTTACAGAATTATAACAGGTATCTCTGATCTTCAACCAGCCCATCTTCTTCTTAAATAACCTCCTTGTCCTTCTAGCTACTAGCCTTCACTGTTCATCATAAATTGGGGGGTGAGATTCCGAAGAATCCCCGTAGTAGTAATTTCCATCAAACAAATGTGCAGATTACATAAAGCATGCAAAACAAGCCAAAGTGGAACATAACCTTGCAAGCTAATGCAATTAAGCATTTATGCGCAATGACAGATAGAAAAGCTGAATAAATAATGCGTAAATACCTGGCAATCACTGCCCCATGTCTATTAGACAAGCTGAATAAATAATGCGCTAATAATTGGCAATCACTGCCGCGCAAATAATTGGCAATCACTGCCGCGCATATAATTGGCAATCACTGCCGCGCAAATAATTGGCAATCACTGCCGCGCATATAATTTGCAATCACTGCCGTGCAAATAATTGGCAATCACTGCCGCGCAAATAATTGGCAATCACTGCCCCATGTTTATCAGCTGCACGTGGTCACGGCTAAAAATCCATACAAGGAATTAAGGATTACATGTTCTCATGCTTTAGAAAAGTAATATGGCACAAACAGACATGCAGCAATCATACACAAGTGTAAGGTAGGAAAGAACTACTACCTGAACCTTCTGCTTCAAAATCAAACCTTACTTGTTTCCTTTCTCTTAGCTTCTTCGGTGGGCTTTTGCAGATATCAAAACCTATTATTTTAGTAAGGGTAGGTTAATGCTTGATCTAACATAATTTATAAATTAAATAACTCTCTTTAAATCCCAATCTCTTTCAATCTCTACCCTCACTTAATAGTTGGTCATCCTGGACAATTTTTCTTATTTAAACTATTCTCTTTGGAGGGTTTCCTTCCTTATCTCAACCCATATAGTTACTTTGCTAGTAACTAGTCATCTTGGTCAAAAATACTATTTGGACAATGTCATGTCTCACATCCGTTTGCTTTCAAGTCTACTTACTTGAGTTTCAATTCAGTAAAAAGTCCGAATGACTTTGATTTACACGTACCCATTTATAAATACACATTCAATCTCCCTTGTTAGAAATTTAGTCAATAACTCAATCATTTGAATCCCCACTAAATCATTCAGAATTCATTTAAACACTTAACTACCTTCCATCATTAACCCTTAGCCCCAATTATTTGGATTTAAATCAAGAAGCTCAACCTCTTTCTTAACAAGCTTGACCAAAAGATATGCATAAGTATATAGGTATATCGACAACTTTGTTTCTTCGTCTTTAATTCTTGTGTAATCAACTTGATTCTAAATTTCAATTTCAATCAATCTTAGACTCAAAGCCCCAAACTTCAAACATTAAATTTTCCCTTATTCTTTCGGCTAGCATCACACTCTCATTCCCATTAATATAAAACTTTATGTAATCCTTCTATTACTTCCCTATTCAACTCCTTACAACCTTCTAAACAACAAATGCCAAGCTACTAGCATCCTTACTGATAATCTGAAAAATTCCTCCATCTTTAATACATGCTCTAACCATCCAATCCTTGAATACTTTGCACTTGTTATTAGCTTATAACCATTACTTCACATTTAAAGTATCACTAGTTAACTCCTACGGTTTTAGTGTTTATGAGCACCAACAAGCTAACCCGCAAAAGTCCAGCATATATATGTTTATATTATCAATCCTTCGTTGACGCATAAACCCGACAGCATTATAGCAGCAACTACGGTCCCTGTTTCGGTCAACAAAAACAGATCAATTTTCCATACACTCAACAGCAAAAACTTCACGTAAAACCAGTGGCTAACACCCCAAAACTGACATGCAATGGCAAATCACATTATTTCCCCTCTTTTTCATTAGAACCCGATGTCCTAGGCTTCAAAACTTAACCCCTGTTTCGGTAATCATAAACAGAGACAAAGAGGGAAAACCTTCAGACCGAAAGAGACACACACACATATTTCCTTCCTTTTATCCGTGAACCCGACGCCTATCAACTAAAAATATCATGCCCTGTTCGGAGATCCATGAAACAGAGGCATTAATGACATGCAAGCTCAAAAACCAGCATCATATACTTCAATATTGCCATATAACATGAACCCACCGATCCTTCTCTCCTTTCCTTAACTTTCTCTCACTAAAACCAAACTTCTATCTTCATCAACACCTCAAACAACCCCTGTTTAACGACAATAAAGATGCGAGAAGGATTAGAGAGCTCACCTGGAATGTTTGATCGGTTTGCATGCACTGGATACTAACTTCGATCACTCCTCCAGTTCCGCCGAACACTGTTTCTCCCGTGCTCTCGCTCTCCGTCTCTATCTCTCTTTTCTCTACGGACACCGAATGAAGTAAAATAAAACGCATGGGTGATCAGTTGTTAATTGAGGGAGTGAATCAGACACGTGGATGACCAGCTGTTGAATGGAGAAATAATTCAGATGTCTTGAGGAGAAGGCAGCACGTATATTGTATAATTGCTGTACCATTTTGCCCTTCTAAATAATTACTCCTCCAATCCTATCCCTTCTCCTATTTTTCTGAAATATAAGATATATCCAGAAATTAAACCAAAATATCATAAATGGATTTTTCTTATCCATTAGCTTCTTTGACCCATAAAATAATTTTCCTAAGAAAATAACCCATTTTGCTATGAAAATAGCTTTAAAATCATTTAAGCCAGTTTTTGGGGAATGAACTTTTCCAAAATATTTCTAAACCTTGAAAAATCAATATTCCATAATTTTCCCCAATTGTGATTGAGCTATTAAATAATTTTAATGAACTTTCTATTTTCTACTCATCCTGAGTCAGAAAATTCGGGATGTTACACTCGACAGTTTTCAAACCGCTTAATATTTTT
The DNA here is from genome assembly GCF_004799145.2 of Neltuma alba. NCBI lineage: Eukaryota > Viridiplantae > Streptophyta > Magnoliopsida > Fabales > Fabaceae > Neltuma > Neltuma alba. The sequence goes on from NW_021636864.1 coordinate 104,455, forward strand.
CGTCCAACCAAACGACCTAATAAGCCTAGAGACAATAACTTGTACATATGTTTAAGCCGCAAATTTAGAAGTTGTAAATAAAATGAAAGACTTCAACGAACTTGAATTCCTTCCAACATTAGAGTCTTCCATCAGCTTTGTCAACCTGCATGAGAAAAGACATTATAAAATCATAAAAAAAAGTGTTAAATCTCCCTATTGACTAGCCATTTTTAATTTTCACACCCATAACTTATCAACCTCATGATGAGCATACATAAATCCAGATCGCTAAAATATGTCTATTTTATTAAATTTGTTAGTGAGGTAAAACTGACTTCCTTCAAAAATAAAAGGTTTCCATGTTTATGGAAGAGAGTAATTGTATATTCTCATGATAAACTAAATAGACCAAACCCTTTATTTGGTTTCAGGAGAACGGAGGAAGGTGAATGAAAGAAAAAACATTTAATCAGTTCAATTTAAAAAAAAAATGGATAAGTGGGTTATGACAAAATCTTAATAGAGAGAAAAATAAGGAGAATTTGTTGAAATTATCAACCTCACTTCTCCACCATTTTTTCAAATTGATAAATTCACAAAATTTTTCCCTCCCTTCAACCAAAACAAAGGGTCAAGAAATTATTCAAAGTGTACAAAAATATGATAAAAATAATATATTACCTAGCATACATACGAATGAGTTATAATTATTCAATTTCGACCATGGCCAGCATGCTCTTCAAGAGTTGTTTTCTTGCTTTCGTTTGAGTCTGAAGTTTCAGTGGTTTGATGAGTGTCACCATGGCCAGCCTCGTCTTCAAGAGTTGATTTCTTGCTCTCGTTTGAGATTGAAGCTTCAGAAGAGCTCTCATAGAATTCACCATGCCCCATGAGGTCTTCAAGATCTTCCTTTTTTGACCCTTGTTGAGAATCACCCATTCTGCCTTAACAACAGAATAAAGCAACACCAAATATTTTGGGATTTAAATGTTTGTTTTTGCTTCTTTGTAATCTGATTTTGCTCTTTGCATTCTTAATTGTGGAATCCGTTGTTCTATTTATAAAGATCTTAGACGTGTGTGTATGTATGCAAATGAATATATTTTGTGTGAAAATGTGTTTAAATTTCTTCAAAGCTTAATCAAAATTTCCCCAAGATTATTGCATTTTGGGAAAATGGTTTAATGAATTTTAGTTTATTCACATGGTTAAAGCTTAATGGAAAGTGCATGCAAATGAAATTAATAATAATAAGTGTATGCAAATGAAAATTCTTTGAAAAATGAGTGCAAATTTCATCGAAGTTTTATCAAAATTGTTTGAACGTTTCGAGACATAACCCAATAAAATTTTAGAAGGTTTATGAAAGCTTTACGCAAAATATATATATATTGTGCTCTAACATTATAAAATATGTTAGTTTGATTTCTTAATTTTATAAAGCATGCTTTCACTTGAAATTTTCTGAATTAGTTTACAGTCATGCAGTCACATATTTATGACATGAAATGTATACTACTGTATATATAACTTCTCCTACTAAACAGTTACGAAATCATTAAGCGGGCGTTTACGAAATCTTCCTGAAAAAGAGACGTGTATTTTTTTCTCTAATTTATAATGTATGTAGCCATCAGTGTCCTTTAATCAAGTCAAATTTTAGAGTTAAACTCCATTTATATAATAATATCTGCTACTTGTTAGCTGCATAATTGAACTTATTAATTTTTAAGAGCATATTGTTATTAAGTTTTATTCAAAAACTTATTGCAAGTGTATTATGAAGATAAGAAGTTGTTAATTTAGAATATAAATACGTTAACTATAAAATTGAATATGTTAATTTAGAATTCTTCTTTGATTTATACTGAAAGAGGCATTTGGGTTATTTCATAAAATTTTAAAATCACTCTTTATGTCATGTGACCTAATTAATTGGGGGTTTGACAAATTTAATAACCCAAATAAGAATTTTAATTATTTAAATTTTTTTAAAGAAATTTTTCCTTTATTTTACTAATATTTATTATTTGAATTAGGAATTTTAGGAGATTTATTGTTTTAGTTTTTCATATTTCAAAATTGTTGAAAAATATTGAAATTTAGTAAAATGGCCCGCAAGTTGGCTCTGAACAGACATATCCAGGGGTCAGGTTCCAAAGGGCTAACTATTTTAGTCCCTAGCCCACCAAATGCTAGCTTTTAAGGATTGGGCCAGCATTTATTGGCAACTCTAATTTATCATATTTTATTTCTTTTTCCCCCTTCCCCGCAATATCTTTAATTTAATCAAGTCAAAGTCCAAACTGTTTTATAATTAAAATTTTAGAATTAGAATTATTACTTGACATTCTCAAAAAAGCTCTCTAGCTTTCCAAACTAAACGTTCATTTTTCACCCAAAAAAAATAATCGTTTGCTCTTTAGCTGCACAAGTAACATTACTCCATGGTATGTTTGGTACTTGCAACAGATTATAAGAAGAATAGAAAGAGGAATGGAAATGAAAATGGAATGGAATGGTATTACCTAAAACCTTGTTAGATATATTTTATATTTTTTCTTTTTGTATTACTTCGCCTGATATAGTCGAAGGGAAATAAAAATCAAGCCGATGTAATAAGAAGTGAAAACCATTCTCGAAATACTCATAGTTTCCTTTAATTTTTAATTTGGTAGCTGTGACTTTTTCTCTCCATATTATATCATTAAATTTTATTCTCCCTCTCTCTCTCTTCTACTATTTTTGGCGAAGCACAGGTATCCTTATAGTGAAAGTAATTCTGTTTGAGACACTATTGGACAGTAAATGTAAATACTTTTTTCAGCGAGAATTATTTAATTTTACTCTATTAGCACAATCAATTTTTGTACATGGTATAATAATACTAGTAGAGCAAAGTTATAGGATTCATGGTATTAAAAGAGTAAAATTAAAATATTTATTGAGAAAAAACACATAAATATCATATTAAAAATTGAAAGAAACTATAAGTACCTTAAAAATAGTTTCCTATGAAGAATTGACCAAATTATCTTTCATAGTATCAAGCGAATCATTTTTTTCACTTTTGAAACAATTTTGACTTTCTATATATATATATATATATATATATTATTTCATAATTGACATAGCTCATTGCACAAAAAAAGAAACAAAATTTGTGACAAAAATTCTTATTGCAAAAACTCAAATCAGCACAAATCCGTCGGAAATTTTGTTACAAATCTGTCATAATCCCTTTTTTTAAAATGGGGTTTTTTCTTGACACTGTTGACTTCCTTATCTTCATGAAACAATTTCAATTCTTTCAAAGTTTAATGCAACAGAAAGAGAAATGTAGACAAATCATGTCAAACAAACAAAGAATTTCAGATGCCATTTATGACCTCAAGTTCACAGCATGAAGAGAGAGAAAGAGAAAGTTAGAGAGAGAGGCTGTGAGTTTTTTCGTGAGCACTTTCGACCACAGGAAGCATCCTCCTGATCATCCCCGGATGATAGGAAAGAGGTGGATGTTCTTCAAAGATTTTTAACCAACACGATGTAGATGGCTAAGCGTAGAGATTCCCTGCTAAAGGAGGACAATGGGTGCTTGGATGGTAGAGAGAAGAAGGAACAGGAACAAAGACGTAAACAGCTGAAAAAACAAGGTGCCTTCATGGGGGAGATTTCCTTATACCCTAGAGAGGAGGATTGGATGGAGGAGGGAGAAGACAAAATGAGTCAAAAACAAAAAACTCCTCTAAGTTACAAAGAGGCACTGAAACCTAGAATGGACAAGGAGAAGAGAAGTGGAAACCAAAATGAAAGGATGAGTGGGATGGAAGTCTTCTATTCTTGGAGGATGCTGAGATGATGAAGGGAATCAAAGTCACGGATACTGAAAGAGGACCAAGATTTCAGTTCAAAGAAGAAGAAGAAAGAAGACTTGTGAAAAAAAATGAGAGAATGTTCTAATCATCAAAATTCTCGGAGGGGATGTGTGGTTTATGCAATTAAGAAGTACGGTGTAACTAATGTGGGGCAAGATAGTGCAAGTAGACCTATCTAACTTAGGAAATGGATTTATGATTGTAGACGTTCAATACAGGGATGATTATTTCTTTGTGTTAGAAGGAGACCATGGATATTTTAGAATAACTACTTAACAGTTCAAAAGTGGAAGACGAACTTCAATCCATGGAAAGAGAAGATACAACGAGTTGCTACATGGGTAAGACTTCCAGACTCCTAGGTGATTACTGTGACAAAAAGTTCTTCTGTCTACTGGGAAACAAAATAGGGATAGCCATCAGAGTTGATGAGAAGACACTTATAGAGGCTAGAACCAGGTATGCCTATATGTGTGTGGAAGTTGATCTGAGTGCGTTGCTCCTCCCATCATGCACAGTAGACGGAAATGAATTGAAGATGAATATCAGGGCCTATAGTTAATTTGCTTTAATGTGGGAAGTTTGGGCATGAGGACCGGCAGAAACGATGTCCATTGGAAAAGGAGAAGGAAGCATATCAGAAAAGTTAAAAAGAGCCATGGCCAAAAAACACCGATAAGCAACTTGATAAATCCAATAGAAACCAAAGAGATACAGCCGGCCAACTACAGTGACTGGATTATTGTGCTAGGTATAAGACATCGCAGACGTGCAGTACAGAGAGAGAGTACAGGTAGGCGAGTTATAAAAGAGGGGGCAAAAGGACCAAATGTGGAAATAACATTCAGACATGAGACTTGGGGGCTACAGCAGAGAGAGAAGAAGGAAACTTGGAGTTAATAACCAGGAGACCTCTGCATGGTATTTCAAATGATCATAAGAAAAGAGGGAAAGAGATTCTTGAGACTTTAAAGTCAAAGAACCCATATGAAGGCAATAGCGGAAATTATGGAACAGTAGGAGGGGATGAAACAACTGGCAAAAATTGCTAAAAAATTAAAAAAAAACAGGAGACAAAGAGACAGATCAGATAAAAAGAAGGTTCTGGGATGTAGTGATGCAAGATCAGAGAAGAGGGAAGCTAGTGAATAGAGAGGGATGAGTCAAAAAGCAAAGAAGAAGGAGAAATGTAGTATTAAATAAAAAGAATAAAGAGGAGATGGGTCGAGGAAGAATTCAGGGGAGTAGGTCGAGAGGCCAAAAGACAGTGGTCTGTTAGAGGAAAGGCAAAGAGACAAATCAAGAGAGAGATACTTGGGCCTGAAAGAGACTAAAGAACCAGTTATAGAAGAAAATATTGTTGAGCATTTTTTGGATGGTTTACTAGACCCAATAGAGGAAGTCATGGACATGAAAAAGTCAGGAACAATATAGACTGCGAAATAAGAGTATGTGAGTAAGTGGATGGAATGAAGAAGGCAATTGGAATCTGGATAGGATAGAACCATAGGTCCTGACGGAGGAGGTAACCATGAAAATCCTTAACATGCAAACCCCTAGTGCTGGAAGATGGGAGGATCGAATCAGATGGTTGGAAGGAAAAAATGGGTTTTTCTCAACAACTAGTGCCTGCAAGAGTCTACAAGGAAGTACTAGGGTGATGAGAGAAAGAATGTGGATGCAGGTTTGGAAGCTAAAAGTACCGAAAAGAATCAGCGTATTTATGTGGCAAAGTTGTCGTGAACAGCTACCAACAAGAAGCCTGACCCAAAAATGGGATACTGGAGAGGATTACTGCAGTATTTGTCAGATGGCAACAGAAACACAATTACATGTGATCAGAGACTGTCCTTTAGCAAGCAGCAGTACGTGGTCGAAGCTAGTACCTTGTGATCACCATAAGGAGTTTATTGAGATGGGGTGGAGCACCTGGATAAAACAAAATTTGAATGGAAGGTGGAGATGGGAGATGGAGATGGACTGGAAGAAAATCTTCGTCATGGGATGCTGGTTTCTTTGACAGTGAAGAAATGAATAGGTACATGGAGGAGAGGTGGAACTACCGACAGAGCTTGAAATAATCATAAGGTATTTTAGAAATTACAGGGAAAGATGGGATCCAGAAGAAAGAGGGGAACAAATTGAGAAGATAGTATGGGTACAGTGGAAGATACGAAGAGAGGATGGTACAAATTAAATGTGGATGGAATAAGGAGATGTAATGGAAATACAAGCTATGGAGAAGTGACAAGAGGCAACGAAGGGGAATGGATTGGAGGTTTTTCTTTGCAACTGGAGACCTATGAACCAGAACAAGTAGAGATAAGTGGATGGATCGAAGGATTTAAAACTAACATGGGAACTCGGCTTCAAACAAGCAGAAGTGGAGAGTGATATGCTGAGACTATTGTGAATTATATTAAGTCAGGGAGATCGTTTGAAGATAGTAGCACCAGTAATGACCAACAGCAAGAGTTGCTAAGAAAGGACTGGACGCTAGAATTCAACCGTGTTTACAGGGAAGGAAAGAGGTGAGCGGATGATGCACTTGCAAAGATAAGCTGGAATCAGAGCAGTATGTGGACGGAATGGACACAACCGCCACAAGAGATCTAGGCAATAGCCAAGGAAGATGAAGCTGAAGTCAGCCACCCTCGTAGAATTTCTACTTTTTTAGATGATTAGTTTTTAATGTTTCGTAGACTTTTTTCACCCAAAAAAAAAAAAACAAGAAGAATTTCAGACGCCATACTTCATTTTCAATTACTTTAATTAGTTTTACTACGAAGCAAATACTATTGCTAGTTTTTTTTTCTTTTAAAAAAATCTAAAATGATTGACAAACATTGAATGTCTCATATATAGCAAGATTTATGAAATGAGTAGTGTATTTCCATAAAAAATTAATACTTAATTAATCAAGACAAGAAATATGTTAAATTTCATGTGATTAAGATTATACGTTTTGGCGCGTTTGACCTCTTTTCATGGAAATTTAACAAAAGAAACTCTCTTTTGAAGCTCAAAAGATGCTATGATATAAGTATTTATATTATCGTTTTACCTTAAACTAATTGGCTTGACTTATAAACTGACATATAATCTAATTACATATCTAAGTATTTCAGATTGTGTAACAATACTATAATTAAGTAATTTATTTATCTTTTTTAATCTTTTCATAAATTAGACAATTTAGTCTTATATAAAGATTAAAAGTAATGTCATGATTTTCAATTTTTTTGATCTATTATTATTTTCAAATTACCAACACAGAATACTAGTTAAGAATCATCGACGAGGTTGTTCAGTAGGTTATTAAGTAGAAACAATTTAAAAAAAAGCTTGGATGCAAATGAACATTTTTCGTGTGAAAATGTGTTCAAATTTCTCCAAGGCTTAATCAAAATTTCCCCAAGATTATTGCATTTTGTGAAAATGGTTTTGCTTATTCACAGGTTTAAAGGTTAATGGAAAGTGTGCGCAAATGAATAACGTTGGGAAGATGTGGCACAAATTAATAATATGTGTATGCAAATGAAATTTTTTTAAAAAAAAAAATGCGTCCAAATTTCATCAAGTTTTATCAGAATTGTTTGAAGCTTTCGAGACATAACGCCCAACAAAAGTTTTAGAAGGTTTATGAAAGTTAATTTTAGGCAAAAATATATATATTTTGTCCTCTAACATTATAAAATATTTTAGTTTGAGTTCTTAATTTTATAAAGCATGTTTTCATTTCTCTAACCTTAACACAGTTTGTCTCAACTCTCAAATGAATTATTTGTGTCAACCATTGTTATTTGTAATAATTAATTAAACTTAATATGTCAGTGTTTGAAAATTTTTTGTCAGCAATCAGCATTTAAAATTTTAGTGTTAGCACTTTTTATTAAATAAAACTAATAAATTTAGGATTAGAGAACTGAACATACACTTGATAATATTAATAGACCAAAATGAAACATCCTATAAAATTATGGACTAGAAGGTACACTATTGCCAAAGATATAAGAAAATGATTAAATGTTTTACTAAACACAGTGTACCTGTATTTTTTAGTTAATACTCCCTCCGATCCTAAATATAAGACCCATTTTGTAATATAATTTATATTACAAAATAGGTCTTATATTTCAAACCGGAGGAGTACTTAAGTTCTGTAATCCATGTGGATACAAAGTTTTGGAAGCTTGATGTAATTATTAGTACACATTGTGTGTATCAAACCGATTCTACAAAATTAAAATCCCAAATGAGTGGAAATGAGAATTTAGTTTCAACCAAAATTTCTTGAAATTTCTGGATGAGTTGACTCCCATTACGCGCAGGCAAAGATTTATGAAACGTTATTACCATATTACTATAACTTCTTTTTTTAATCACTATATTACTATAACTTTTACTACTAAACATGTTATGAAATTAAGAGGGGTGTTTGTGAAATTTCGTGAAAAAGAGCTGTATATTTGTTCCTAATCACTTCAAAGTTTGAAGATTGAATTCCCTTTATGTAATTTTTTTAATCTTTATAAGTAAGATTTTAGAAATAGAATTATAATTATTAATTGACTTTCCCAGAAAGCTCTTCGGCTTCCAAACCATGTGAACATTCATTTTTCACCAAAAAGGAAAATCATTTCTCTTCAGCTACACAAGTTATTTTACTTTATAGTATGTTCTGGAAGCTGCAACTCATTATAAGGCCCATTTAGAATGGCTATAAGTTATTTTTCAGTTGTAATTTATGAAATAAGAGGTAATAATATAAGAAAAGTTCTATCTCCGCTTAAGTGTTAAAGAATAGAAGAAAGAGGAATGGAAATTGAAATGAAATGGAATGATGTTGCCTAAAACCTCGTTAGATAGATATTTATTTTAAATAAGACACACACAAAAAGTCTTTTGCATAATTATGCTAATGTGGGTAGAAGATAAAATTAAAGCCAAATATGATAAGAATTGACCAAATTATTTTTCATAATAAATTATTATCCAGTCTTTAATATATGAAATAGTTAAGAATAAATTATAAGACATCAATCAATTCACTTTATTTTCAATATTTATCTGTTTATGATTTTCCTCCAAGTGATCCATATGATGATTGCATATGTTAAAAAGTTTATAAAGTCTAATTTCAATGCATATTATTAATAGAAGTATTTTAGAGAAGACAAACATCATTATTATGAAAAAAAACTAATTTAACTAATTTTTTTAATATCAAAATTAATTATATAGCTCTTGATTGCATATGTTAAAAAGTTTATTAAAGTGTAATTTCAATGCATATGATTAATAGAAGTATTTTAGAGAAAATAACATCATTTATTATAAAATAAACTAATTTAACTATTTTTTAATATTATAAATTAATTATATAGCTCTTATATCAAGTGGATCATCGATCAGAAGTATGTAGAAACAAGTCTGACTTTCTATATATATTTATTCCATAGTCAGCATAGCTCGTTGCACACGTAAAAAAAAAAAAGATATTTGCTGCAAAAATTAATTCTTAACACAAAAGCTTATTAAATCATCACAAATTCATCGCAAATTTCACTGCAAATGGGTAATAAATTTTTTGTTTTTTCTTGGTTCTGTGGACTCCTTTGTCATTATCTCCATGAAACAATTTCAATTCTCTCAATGTTTAATGAAATGGAAAGGGAAATGTCATGAAATTCATATTAGATTTCATGAGATACTGTGCAACATTTTCATTTTCTTTAGTCAGTTTTCTTCTGAAGCAATCGTAGTACTAATTCTTTTTTTTTGGAAAAAAATGAGTTAAGTAGCATGAAGCACCTTATAGTATTATTCCAGCAATATTAAGTATTTTAAAATAATTTTTATGTTTTTAATTCTTGAAAATATTTGTTCAGTAGCATCCACTATTTTAAAGTAATTTTTGTATAATTTTATCTTTAAAGTATCTTTCTCAATAGCAACAAAACATTTTAAAGTTCGGATTTTAAGTTACTTGAAAAACAATTTAGAATGCTGAATGTATAAAAAAAACTACTTTAGAATAATCAGAGTTGCTTTGAAAAATAATTTCAGGTGCTGAATAAGTTAAAAATTAGTTAGAATACTTAATGTTTTATAAAAAATACTTTAGGATATAAGATGCATAAAAAATTAATTAAGATATTAGGTACTATTAAGAAGTACTTCAGCATCAACTGTTGATGAAATTTTCATAAATAGATATTCTTTAGCCAATTTTTTCTTGAGATTCATAATTTCTCATGAAATTTCTCTTTTGAACTTTCCCATAAAATTCTTTCATAACTTTACCCATGAGGGGAAATTTCATGAAAAAAAGTTCATTTTAAAAAAAATGAGAGTGCTCTCACTGAGTCTTGTTTACAATAACGGCTTGAAAGTCCCAGAAAAACCCACATGTGCCTTCTTCAATACCAAACTACGAATAAAACGGCAGACAATGCCTCAAGATGATTAACGACATATTTTTGTATCGTTACAAAAATATGAATCCAAAACATAACAAACATTTAGTAGAATTAACAGATATGACCTTTTCTTTCTATTTTAAAAAATTTATGTATATTTTTACACCCAATATATGACGTGGTTTTCAGCTGCGCTTTTTGAAAAATATAATCAGTATTTTTACAGCTTTACCCTTATTTTAATCATATAATTTATTTTATTTATACATGGAAATGATGTGAATATATTAAAGATAACATAAACAAGAATGGTTGACAGTGTGCAAACTACTTAATATTTCTTTTGTCCAACCCCAAACTACTTAATAAGCCTAGAGAAAAATAACTTACATTTATTTAAACCACAAATTTAAGAGAAGTAAATAAAACAAAAGACTTCAGTGAACTAGATATTCCTTCCAACATTCTTCCATCAGCTTTGTCAACCTACATGAAAATTTAAAGGAAAAGACATTATAAAATCATATAAAAATGTTAAATCTCCTTATTTATTAGCCCTTTTAATTTTACAACCATTACTTATCAACTGTGATTAGCATAAGTCTAATGGGAGAGCCCAGTTCTAAAGAATAGCCTATTAAGAGAGAAAGTCCCGTCAGAACAACTCTCTATAGGTAGTTTTCTTTGATTTGCCGACTCTCAATAAAAAACACCAATATGATAAATATGAGTCCAAAGAAAGAGCTCAATCACAAAATACTAGTTTATCGAAAGGGTATTCCCTCAAACTTATAAATCCCACAAAAGTTATGAAATTTCTTGACTTGGGTACTCATAACACAACCCATGATGAGCATATATAAATCAATATCATTAAAATTTGTCTATTTTATTTAAATTCGTTAGTGAGGTGGTAAAATTGAATTTCTTGAAAAATAAAAAGGTTTCATGTTTATGGAAGAGGGCTTTTGCATGATCTCATGGTAAACCAGATAAACCAAACCCTTTATTTGGTTTCAGGAGAGAATGAAATTAGGAAGGAAGGTGAATAAAAAAAATTTTAATGAGTTCAATTTAAAAAAAAAAAAGTGGGTTATAAAATTTAATAGAAAGAAGATGTGAGGAAAATTTGTTTAAAAAATTGTCAACCTCACTTCATTTAAATCAAACTCATTAAAACTGTTCCTCCCTCCCTCTCACTTCCACTCTTCTTAAACCAAAACAAAGGGTCAAGAAAATTATTCGAAGTATACAAAATATGATAAAAGTAATAAATTACCTAGTATAAGAATGAGTTGTAATATTCAATTCTAGGGCCTTCTGGCATAGTCAAGTGGATCATAAAATTTTTTGTAGAGAGAAAATATAAGAAAAAAATCAGTCCAAATTTTTTACCCTGCTTCCTACGTTTATCAGAAAAAATGAACGCATTAAAAATTTTTCCCCCTCTCTAACTCCATTCTCCTCGGACCAAACTAAGGGTCAAGAAATTCAAAAGATACAAAAAATACAATAAAAGTAATAAATTACCAGGCATATGAATGAGTTGTAAATTAGTCAATTTTAGGGTCGTCCCGCATGGTCCGCAACATCAGATTTCTTGCTCTTCCTTGGGTTTGAAGGTTTTGGGGTTTCATGATGGCTGCCAGGACCGCAAGATCTGCAAGGCTTTCTTCGTGCTCTTCTTTGAGCTTGGAGCTGAGAAAGAGCTCTTATAGGAATCATCTTGCCTCATGAGGTCAGCAAGATCTTTCTTTTTTGAACCTTTTTGAGAACCACTCATTTTCCCTCAACAGCAAAATATAAGAACACTAATATATTTGGGATTTATGTTTGTTTCTTTCGTCCTAATCTTATTTTACTCTTTGCCTACTTCAATTGTGGAATCTATATGTTGTCCTATTTATAAAGATCTTCTTAGACGTGTGTGCATGCAAATGGACATTTTTGTGAAATGGGTTTTAAATTTCTTCAAAGTTTGATCACAGTTTTCTTCAAAGCCTTCCAAGATATATTATTGCATTTTGTGAATATGGTTTACTGAAGTTCCCTTATTCACATAGTTAAATGTTAATGAAAAAATGTGTGTGCAAATAAATGAAGAACCTTTGCGAAGATGTGGAACAAATTACTGATAATAAGTGTGTGTATGCAAATGAAAATTCTTTGAAAATTGCGTCCAAATTCATCAAAGTTGCATCAAAATTGTTTGAAGTTTTCGTAACATAACCCAATAAAAGTTTTAGGTTTAGACAAAGTTTATGAAACAAATATGCTTAAAGTTTTATCTAAATAACTTCTGATGTATCCTTAATATGTTTATCTTAATTAATACT